>NC_048219.1:182592335-182633299 GCF_002007445.2 Ailuropoda melanoleuca
AAAGAATGACCCAATTTCACTGGCTCAAGTCCAGAACATGAGATTACACCTCCTCAATAATCTGATTGCAATAATCTGACCCTACTTCTTCTTATACCCAAAAGTTGACTACCATGGATCAAAATCTGTTTTAAGGGAAACTAAACCCAGCAACCACAATCCAGAGAGAAAGCACCAAAATAAAACTCCTTTCCATTTTTTTTGTTTTGATTTTGGATATTTGGTTTCACAATATCCATGTGTGCTCAGAGAACCCAACAGACCCATTGTTCACTAGTGCCATAGTAGCCCTGTGCTTTCCACTTGCTCTTGGGTCTTTCTGCTGCTGCCTCTAAAATGGTGAATGTACTTTCTCTTAAAAAAAAAAAAAAAAGCTACCTCAGGTTTTCTAAGGTGTCAACTCAAAATCGATGCCTAAATGGGCTTTCTTTATACATAGGCCGAAGAAAAGAAAGTGAACAGGAAAAAAAACAAGAAGAAGAGAAGATGAACATCAGACTTCTGTGCTTAGTGCCCATAACAAATATTTCAGGATTTATCCACATTCATCAATTTCAAAAGTCCCTTCCCCCACATTACCCATATCCACCCATCCTACCATAGGCTGTGACCCCACCATGAACACTGTCAAATGTCACTTAAAGTTCATGGATGAAGGAGCTGTACCAACAGACCCTTCTGACCTGACAGTTGCTACTGTCCCTCAGCCTCAAACAGAATCCTCTTCAGAAAAAATCAACAAAAACCCAGCAACAAATCACATATTAGGAAATCCTTTAGATGTTGGATTCTGAAGCTGCTATTCCAGAGCTCCCTATTTCTCTGCTTTCTCTTGGCAAGAAATGACTCTCGATTCTTTCCTCTTACCTCCAATTCAATTTCTTGGGCAAGTGTCCCGGTTGCAGGGGATGAGAAAGGTAGAGGTGTTCTTAACTGTATCATCTTGGAAGGGACCTAATCCCTTGGTCAAAACTTGTTACAAAGAAAAGGAAAACAAAGAGGATCACATGAATATGTGGCGAGCATTAACTATCTTCCAGACTATTTGTGCATATATTTAAATATGTATATGCATATATGTGGTGTTTGTTTACGTACAGGCATAGAAACGCATTAAACTACCTGAAAGTTTCACAATCTATCATTAACCAGTAACCATGGGGAAGTAAATGGGATTGAGTGGTTCATGAATGGGGATGTTTAAGGTTTATTTTATGTGTATCTGTATTGTAATTTTTTCAAGAGGCATATTTCATACATTATTTTTAATTTTGATTTGGAAAGAATGATTCTCATTTACCTTTTCCAATTCCTCATCTTCCATTTACTTGCTAACTTACTGACCTCCTGTAGCATGGGACACTGTTAAGCATATGGCCCCTCTTTGAAATTCTTGCTTTTTTTGACATTACACTCTCCTGCTTTACCTCTTACTTCTCTGATTATTCTTCATTCTCTTTAATTTTATCCTCTTCCTTGTGGTGCTTTAATTGAAAGCATCCACACAAATTCTTTTAAGCTACTCTCTCTTCCTGAGCAATTTTACCAGTGCTCTAACTTTCATACTTCTTGGCAGAAGACTCAGAAATGTGCATCCTGGTCTCATGATTTTCTGCACTGAATTTCCAATTATATGCCACAGAGTTCTATACCAATGCACAAGGGGTAATTTATACTCTATATGTAAAATACTGATCATATAATCGTTCTCCTCACAACTTTTTCATCACTTATGTCACTTATGTCATCTCCCAGGGGGTGAGCTCACATGATCTTCAGTCAAACGGGGTTGAAATGAATTCCTCAAATTTACCAGTTATGTCTTGGGGGAAGTTGTTAAAACTCTCAGAATCTTAGATTCATCATCCAAAGGGGAAATATTAATAATAATTTCCTTCAGTGGTTGATGTGTGATGCTTATATGATATATGTTACATATTATATAATATATAAATCTATATAATATACATTATATATTAAATCATCTTTATTTTATTTACATATTATACATATTTTTCTATAACTCAGCAGGGTGTGAAAATATTTTTGCTATAATCTTACCAGACACTGAAACTGGAAACCTTAGGCAAGAACTTGTTTCTCCTCTCATGATCACTCTTCCTACAACATGCAATGAAAAGGCTATTGATTACCTGCTAAGTTGTCGACTACTTTCATCTTCTTCCTACAAGGACCTCATCTTTCCTAACTTGGATTATGACAATACCCTTCATTGGTCTCCTTGCTCCATGTCTCAATAGCATTTGCTGGCTTCTATTGCCATCAGAATAATGTCTAAATCCATCAACACTTTAGTCAACGACTTCTACAGTCGAGACCCCATCTCTCCTTCCAGCCTGACTCCTCACCACTAAGTCTACACTCTAATCATCTTAAACAATATGGTTCTTCTTTTAAATCTTCTATAACTTTATTCCTATGTGTCCCTTTGTCTAACACCTCTTCTTTCTTCCTTTATCTATTGAAACCCTTCTTTAAAGTTTATCTCAGAAGCTTCTCCCACCATTAGACATGTTCTGATAACCTACCATTCCATAAAGAATTCACTGTCTCCTCATTTTCCTGTCCATGGCTATTGACTTTTACTTTTTTGCTATCCTTATATCATACCTTCTTGTATACATTTATGTATTCATTCATTCAACTAACCCTTTCATAATGGATTGACTCTGTTGGGCACTGTGAATGACTCTGGTTGACACAAAGAGGGACAACCTGTGCACAGCTGTCTTTCTCACACTGTTTAAATTCCTGGAAGGCAATTTTGAGTTTTTTCACCTGCCTCTCTTGTGAATCAGTCTGGCTCATTCTTTGCATGCAATAGATGATTATCAAATGTTCATTGATCATATCAGGCCAGTAGTTATAACTCTTTCTGCAGACTCTTCCTCTAGAAACAAAGTGTAGAGGCAAAGATACTTTCTTCAGAAGACCAGTTTCACCTATTTCTAATCCAATTATCTCTGAACTTTAAAGAAAGATCTGGACTTCCTTTTCTCAGGGAGCCCTAACCTTTGCTCTTCGAGGTCTACCAGTGAGGTCATTTTGACCAAAAATGTTGCCTAGGGTCAGTTGTCTTCATGGAATTATCTCTTCTCAGACCTGGAAGTTTCAAGGTACTCCAACAAATATTCTCTTCGATAAATGCTCATTAAGCCTCTGTGGAAATACTTAAAGCACCTTGGGCTCTCCAGGAAAGGTGACTCCCCATATCCACAGTCCTCGATGATGTTAGCCCTGACTTGTGAAAGCTGGATGGCTACGGACTTGCCTTAAACTCTAAATCTTTCTAAGGAGGGCGAAAAAAGGAAATGAGGGGATGGGAGGGAGTGATGTTAGTAAAGTCAGAGAGTGAGGGGGTGGTGGGGGCAGGGGTGAAGCACAGAGCTTAGAATCCTTGTTATAACTCAGCAGAGCCTGAAGAGGAAGAAGGGTTAGTGGCAATTTGTGTTTCACAGACTGTAAATCATGTCTGCACTCCATCGGGTCAAGATATTTTTCAAGATTTCGTTTGGTATCATGTTGCACCTTGCACTTACATTTTCCATGCAAAATGTTAGAAGTGTGTTATTTCTTTTTCTGTGTGCACATTTACATATGTAAAATGTCTCTAAAAATTAATTTCTTTTGAAAAAATCCTGTACAGAAATTTAAAAATTGCCATATATTCAAATCCTGTTCTGCTTCTGAACCTTTCAAAACTGTAATTCTATATTCTATAATAATTCATAACCTTGTAACTTTATAAGAGGAAAATGAGCAAATGCTTTTAGAAATAATGATAGCCTTTCTTTTTCAAAGTCAAGTGCTTATTTTTTTAAAGGAGCAGATAAAATTATTAAAATAATTCTGAATTTTTTTGATTCATGTGATTCTACTAATTGGCAATGTGAATTTTTTATAGTTACTCTTCTTACATATATAATATAAATGAAAGGGCTTATTTTTAATTAAAAACAGAGAAATCACTATGAATCTATAATTTCCAGAGAAAGGGAACAATTATATTGAGGCTATATAAACACACACATGTAAAAGTATTTCTGGGGTAAAGAATATTAACTTTGGAAAAATATCATCAAAGTTTCAAATCTAATGGAGTGGATGTCAGTTTTTACTTTTGTAGCCAACAATCTTGAAAATAAGATTCAATAATAAGGGAAAATCAGGATCATTTTTGGCAATCACATGTAGTTATCTTAACATTTATCACTTGGCTAATTACATCAAGGGTATCAAAATTAACAGATCAGAATTATCTTGAAACAAACTTGAGGATTTTGTGAAAATGCCCTGTCTGGGTAACCTAAAACAAAAGGACCAGCTTAGAAAGTAGCAAATGGGAAGAAGGGAGGGAGGAGGACAGCTGAGAGGACAGGGGGAAAGAAAGAGAGAGAAGAATGGGGGGCAGGGGAGGGAGAAAAAGAAAGGAAAAAGGAATGACATTAAGAAATTCAGGAGTGGGAAAAATCCTTTAAAAAAAGGCAGTGGGGAGGGGCGCCTGGGTGGCACAGCGGTTAAGCGTCTGCCTTCCGCTCAGGGCGTGATCCTGGCGTTATGGGATCGGGCCCCACATCAGGCTCCTCCACTATGAGCCTGCTTCTTCCTCTCCCACTCCCCCTGCTTGTGTTCCCTCTCTCACTGGCTGTCTCTATCTCTGTCGAATAAATAAATAAAAATCTTAAAAAAAAAAAAAAGGCAACGGGGGGAGGGTTGCACCTGGTGGCTCAGTGGATTAAGTGTCTGACTCTTGGTTTGGGCTCAGGGTGGTTTTCACGGGTCCTGGGATCAAGCCCTACATCCTGCTTAATTGGGAGTCTGCTTGAAGATTTTCTCCCTCTGTCCCTGCCCCCACTCACGCGTGCTCTCTCTCTCTCTCTCTCTAAAATAAATATATTTTTAAAATCTTAAAAAAAAAGAAATAAAAAAAAAGGAAATTCAGGAGCAGGACGCTTGGGTGGCTCAGTGGGTTAATTGTCTGACCCTTGATTTCGGCTCAGATCATGATCTTGGGGTTGTGAGATTGAGTGAGCATGGGCTCACACTCAGCAAAGAGTCTGCTTGAGGTGCTCTCCCCCTCTCCCTCTGCCCCTCCTCCTTCTTGCTGGTGCTCTTTCTGTCTCTAAATAGAATAAATAAAATCTAAAAAAAAAAAAAATTCAGAAATGATGACAGGACTTTTGTAAAAACTGCTTCTTTGGGCAAAATATTTTACTGAATGCAGACATATGGTTTGATCTGTAAATTACAGAGTATTTGAACTGAGTAATATCAAGTCTGGTAAATGGTACTTGATTCCCAAATGTTTAGGTGTCTGATGTTAAAACTACTTTCTTAAAACATGTGTACAAAACGATAGTAGCTAATATTTACCATATGCCAAGCATTGTTTGTCCTTTAAATAAATCACTGAAGGATGCTCAGAGGTGGTTATTATTATCCTTCCCATTTTATAGATGAGAAAACTGAGGCGCTGAGAAATTAGTGACTTGCACAGATTCATACAGTTAGAAAATGGTAGTCTGTGCTGTTTAAACCAGGTGGTCTGATTCCCAAATCCACGTCCTTAAGGACTGTCTTTATACAGATGGAAGAGAACATTCTATTTAGAAACAGCCATTACTCTTCTAGTTTGGGAAGATTGAGCTTGTATTTCTCTCCTGTAGCAGCGATTCAAGGGATGCCCGGCAGAGATTCTCAAATGAACATGATCTTATTTTCCTACCACTTCTTCTAAAACCTTTTATGTCACCATCACACGAAACTCCATACCAGCATGTTACCTGGCAAATAGTCGCTAAGGTTCATTATTGGACAAAAGCTTTGTGCTCTGGAAGATAACTTTTTCCTGCTGTTACTTGTCCCCCTCCCACCCCTACCAGCTCCATTTATGAAGTTTGGGCACATCCCTACCAAAGTACTCATTTAGGTTTCAAACATTTAAGCATGTACTCCAGGAAAGTAAAATATTGGTGACCCTGGAAAGCTGCTTTGGTGTTCCCTTATGGGCGAAGTGAAATGACCTTGGCTTCCCAGAGTGACTGAGCTCGGTGAGAAGTGGCACCCGGGTCCAATGGCTCTTTTAATACCCTTGCTGTGAAGAGAAGCCTCTTAGCAATGTTTCCTTTATGTTCACTCTTAATGCAGGAAACATTTTGCAGATTTTATGGAATTCCCCACTGAGAAAAATGAAATGCTGCCTTTAGAGCGCCCACATTTTAAATGATTGAATAGGTACTCAGCACATTGTAGTTGCTCAATAAAGGCTTGTTGAAAGGAGTTAAATTTTATGGATGGCTTGATTCCAAGAAAAACATCTGTTAGGATGATGCAAGTCCAAACCCAGGGGCTCCCTGTGTGGCATATTTAGGCCAGGTGTTGAGTAAAGGGACTTTAAAACTGTAACACGAAAGAGAAGAGAGGGGGATCCATTTTAAAGCTAACTCCATCATGGCGATGCCTTACTGTTTCATCACAGCCATCCATGTGAAAATACTGCCTCCCATCTACAGGTGAGATGCTTGAGACTTGGGGCAGTCAGGGTTGTCATCTGTAAGATTTGCCAGTTCGTGCATGAGACAACCTTAAACTCCACATGACCACCCCACACTACCCCTCAAAAGAAAACTATGGAACCAGAACACGTTGTTTCTGTGCCAATCTATTTACCTCCGCCCGAGCTGTCCCTCCCACCAGACTTAATTACTCATCACTAGCACCACGCACATTCAAGAATCAGGCGTATGGTATTCATTAAGAAAGAAATGAAATGTAAAATAGCTCAGAGATGTATCTGCTTCCCCCAGGAAGGGTGAAATGACTCCCACAGACAGCAGAGACTTAGGGTGCAGATGATGGAAACTGGTGGGAAGGGAGGAGGTGACAATGAGGCAGGGGTCTCAGTGGGTGGGGTGGATGTTGACTCCAGCTCCTGCCTCATGCCATCCGCTTTGTGACTCACCCAAGCGAAACAGTAACTCCTCCTTCCCTGGTATTTCCCTTGGACGTGTTGGCTCATTGTGCTGCTAACATTCATAAGCTTTTGGGGAGATGAGTCCCCTTGAAGGTGAGATGAATTTTTGTTAAAAAGGGATTCATCTTGCATAATTATTACAATGCAAATGAAGCCTAACTTAGAGTAGTATAGCTGATATGTTCAGTGCCCTATGGCCACCACACTGGAGTTGAGAACACTAGATTGAGCGTTGTTGTACTCAGCCATGCAAGAGCTTTGCAGTGTGTCCATTAATACCTAAATTGTTTGTGGTTCAGCAAAGGAAAAATCCCAGACTCTGCCCTCAAATATACAGAAATGTATCGGATTCTCTATTTTCCACATTTTGTTGGACCTCCACTTAGGAAGGGAGGAGGTGGGGTAGGAACCTCAAAATCTAGGAATTTAGCTGCATCTGTAAATAAGGAACATTGAAAATGAAGTTAAGTGTGCATGGTTTTTTTTTGTTTTTTAATACTGAATCTGTTTCGGATATCCAAATAAATGCGGCAAAAATGATTGATTTACACAATTCTGGAAACTTGCAGATTTAAGGAGCACAGATGTCAACTATTACATTTTCTCATGGTAAACCTCCACTGGTAAAGGGAATTTAAAACCTCCCTACCATAGGAACAGACCCAAATTCCAGGAACTGGGACCCATATTCCAGGGCACAAAGAAATGCTATCAACCCAAAGAGCCAAGTTGAGTCTAGAGACACTTCAGCCATTAACTCTCCTTTGGCTTTACTCCATGTTATAGCAACGACACTCTTTCAAGGGCAAAAACAAACTTTTGTAGGTGAAATACTCTGCAGTGAAAACAGTACAATCACAAGGCTCACATATCTGGGCTCTGAGTAAGTGAATGGAACACCATGGAATACTGATAGTATTAGTATTAGACTGGGACTTAAACTGAAGCCCTATGTGTTACGCCAGCTTTGGATATCTTTTCAAAGAATAGTGTCAAGGGGGTTATTTATCTGCCAATCAAATCAGCCCGTGTCACTCTGGCCACTGGTAGCCAGGAAGGAAACCACAGTGGAACTTCAGGGCTAGAGGGTGGAGGGGAGCTATGGAAAAATGACCTGATTAATCTGGGTAAAATAATGCTCATTCATTTTTCTTCAGTAGAATATCCATAAGGAACACCTACTAATACAAGGTGTAAGGCTAGTCACTTCAGCACTTTGACTTTGACATATATTTTACTCTCACTGGATATAACATATACCCATAAATACTCCTAATGAATGGCAGAAAGTAATACATTTCATAAAAGTGTAATAACGAATGTGCTATGTCAGCTCAAAGGAATCTAGAATCACTCCCAATATGGGGAACATGGTAGGGCTTTTAAGCCGGAATTAAAGAAACGTGGGACATGTCGAGGTGCAGGGCATTCCAGACAAAGGGAATATTATATTCACCAATTTATTATATTATAAAACAAAACGAACAAAGCTGTAACACTGAGAGACTGTAAAACACGCATATGAAACTATCTGCTTAGCTGAAAGGCTATAGTGAGGACTCAAGATAAAACTTAGGACAAATTGTTAAGAATTCCTTCATCGGTAGTTAGTGAAGGTTTTAGGGATCTACTTACCGAGCAAGGAAGTTACACAGGGACCGTATTAAGCATTAACACAGCGGTTGAGAATATGTCCCATTGGTGAGGACACTGTTGCTATGGTTTAACTTAGAGGTAATAGGGCAAAAACATGCTTCACGGTCCTAGGCGGGGGAAAGAGACAATGACACCAGGTATTTGGGGTGAGTTCCCAGAGAAACTGGTGGCACCAGTAACAGAATTGAGAAATCAGGAAAAAAAAAGAAAGGGGGAGCTTTGCAAGGGAAAAAGAATGAGCTCAGCCTCAGATAATGCCTTAGAGATCACAACTCGGGTAATCTAACTCCAACAGGAGTTAGAAATCCCATCTTGAAACCCAGGAGAGAGACCAAGATGGTAAATATAGATTCGAGAGTCATCCACTGGCTAGATGCAATCACTGAAGCTGACAGATCAGATGAGAGTTGACGGGAGCGATTGCTAAGGGAAAAAGGCAAGTCAAGGACAAAGACCCTAATGTCTTTTTTTTGGGCGAGAAGATGTCAGATTTCTAAATAGTCACTGCTTCACCAACTGCATTTTTTTTTTATTTCCAAAGTATGTCGGGACTGTTTGCAGCATTCTTCAGGCAGAACTACTCAGGATGCTGCTTAGCAGTAGTTAGCACTTAATACCACAGATTGGAACCTCCAGTGTAGCCCTGCTGCTATGGAGTATGGCAGTATGGTGACGGGGTTGATGGCGGTGTCTGTGTGTATTTTGGGGAGTGGGATGTAATAGCCAGATTTTCCTTATCAGAAAACCACTCAATGTATACAGAAATATATACAACCATTTCCACCCTAATCTTAACAGTATTACTAAAAGTATTAACAGCTAAGTACAATGCATTAGCATTTACCCTTACAACAACTTTTTGAGGTGGGGGTTATTAGCATGTAAGTTTGATGAATGAGGACGTGAGTCTCAGCCTAGTTCAGCATCTCTCCCAACATCACAAAATTATTAAGTAGCAGGAAAAAATTCTAATGACTGACTCTGAAACTGAGATCTTAATCATTATATTTTCTTGCCTTGGAGGTTATTTCTATCAGTGGTAAATCATGATCTACTAATTTATCTTAATATTATTATTTATTCATTTATACCTTGCCTGATTCAATTTCATTTTTAAATAAATATGCAGTAAAATTGACTTTTTTAGTGTACAGTGCTATGAATTTTAACATGTGTATAAGCTTGTGTAACACTACCATGATCAGGATAGAGACCAGTCCCATCACCCCAGAAGCTCCCTGGTGCTCTCTCTTTGTAGTCAACAAAGAGAGAGGTTTCACCCCCCAGCCCCTCGCAACCACTGATCTGTTCTCCAGCACTGGGGCTTTCCTTTTTTGAGAGCGTCTAATCTAAATGGAATTATAATGTATGTAATCTTTCGAGACTGGCTTCTTTCACTCAGCATGGCATCTTTGAGAGTCATCCAATGTGCTGTGGATGTCACTAGGTTTGTTGAGTAGTTTTCCATCATATGGAATCCAGTTAGTGTATCCACTTACCACTGGATGGACATTTGGATGCTTTTCTCCATTTTTCACAATTATGAATAGAACTGCGATAAACATTCACATACACGTTATGATGTGAACGTAAGTTTTAATTTCTCTAGGGTAAACATCCAGGAGTGGGATTCCTGGGTCATGGGTAAATATAAATTTACTTGTTATTTTTTAAAAAAGCATCTGAGGTAAGAGCAATCTAGTGTGACAGCGACAGCAAGCCATTGTAGTTATCTGTGAAGGAATTCTTTTGAAAATACTCTGCAAGAAAAGAAAAGAGTGGCTCACTCATATAATCACTGGGGCAGAAAGAGACCAGGTAAGAGTCACCTGAATCTCCAGAAGTGTGTAGAAATCTTGTAGCACATTTCCCACGATCTACAAGCAAGGCAGCTGAGGCCTCCAGTGCACTGGGACTTCTCACGTGGTGAGTATGGGCAGACCGAGGCCAAAACTAGGCTCCTTAATTCCCAGGCCAGGGGACAGAAATGATCTGGAAAAGAAAATGAAATTCTGAGGTGCCTGGGTGGCTCAGTCGTTAAGTGTCTGCCTTCGGCTCAGGGTGTGATCCCAGGGTCCTGGGATCAAGCCCCACATCGGGCTTCCCTATTCCACTATGAGCCTGCTTCTTCCTCTCCCACTCCCCCTGCCTGTGTTTCCTCTCTCGCTGGCTGTCTCTCTCTCTCTGTCAAATGAATAAATAAAATCTTAAAAAAAAAAAAAAAAAGAAAATGAAATGCTTCTCTCAGGGAAAGCCAAAACCCTGATGAGAGTAAAGCGAACAACGGCACTTAGCATGTCTTAAAGATGAAGATATGTACGCTGTGTTTGGGACCTTAAAGATTTTTCCAACAGCATACATGAGTATGTTTATCAAAAATGTCTCCACTCCAATGGTCTGACGTTATAAACACTAATTTAAAGTCTTCTATAAATATTTAAATATGAATGATATCCTTCTGTAAACATAACATCTTATGAAGAAGCTGGGAAGAGTTGGTTCCATTCTAGGCATTTCGAGGTCATTATATGTAAAACAAATGTTTAATGCTAACAAAATAACCCACTATGTTAATAACTACGCCTCAAGTTACACTAAACAACCTGAAGCATAATAGCTTATGAAGTCTATGTGTTCAGCAGCAATGTTCATCTGTTCAACATAGAGTAATTATTATAACAGTCTTGCCCATTAGTAGAATTCTTCACGAAACACTTTGTTTTAAGGTCTGCTGAGTTTGGTAGTTCAAAAATACAAAAAAAAAATTCTAATATTTTTCCACTGAAAAAGAGAAACATGAAGGAATGCAGTGGTTGATAAAGGTAAATATTAAAAGTTCATGTCTACCTCAAAGATAATTTCAATGGAAAGAAATGTTATGCCTGGAAGTATAAATTTAGTCGGAGAAGAGATGGCAGAAAAGGGTTAAGATGATGAGACCACCGCCCACTCTACCTTAAAGATTATTGATCTCATTACACAGAAAGTCACTGTGAACTTACGGTGTCCAGTTCTACGTGTCAAGAGCTTAGACATTGCCACTCTGTCCTAACAACAAGTAAAGAGCTGAATGGACTGAAAAATCAACAACTGCTCTTGGAGCCGGACAAGATGGGAGGACACAGGGCAGACCACTGTCTTCAAGATTTCGAGAGTCAGAAGGAGGAATACAGGAGGCACAGCTTCCTGGAGCTGAGACCCAGGAGGAGTAGAAACAGCCTCAGGAACCAGTGTCAGGAAGGAAAACATGAGCTGTAAGTGATAAATTGCTGGAAGCTCAGTGAGCACAACTCTGAGAGTTAAAAACTCCAGGGGGACCCAGTCACAGCTCCCCCCACCCTTCCCCCACCCCCGCTGCCCCATTTTATAAGATTTAATTCTAGAAAACAACTGTGCCTAAGAGACTAACACAGATTTGTGACCTCTGAGACCCTCCTCTGCTTTTCTGGTGTGGACCAATGTCCTACTTTCTGTCTAGCTATTGACTGTAAAGACAGCTTAATTCTGGAGTGATGACAGATACTGATTTCTTTTATAATAAGTGAAAATAATTAGTTGCTTTTAAACAGAGGAGGAGAATAATGAAAGCACCCCTTAGAGAAAAGACCAGACAAGAACCCATGTGAGAATTAGAGATCTTGATGGGGAGGAGAGGAAGGATGGTACCCAAAGCACAAAATGGTGCCCGGGGGAAAATCTGGGTTCCTATCATCTCTCTGATGACAACTGGCAATCTCAATGTTTCTTGAGAGACTAGTTCTTTGCAGATTTTTAAATATTTGTATGCAATCTATTGATTGAATGCTTAATGCTGTTTTATTGCAAATGAAATATATGTCTTTAATAGCTTGAAGGACCCCTGTCTAAATTCCAATGTCTTACTGAGGTCCTGGGCAACTAGTCCACTGGGGACAATGGTCTGCTCATGCTGACCACCTGTGACCTATCCTCCTGGTGACCTCTGTCTGCAACTTATTTTGGCAGGCAGAATGTGGAAAAACTCTTTTATGAAAGAGTAGTGGGACATTCACAGAATAAGATTGGAAGATGATAATACAGAGGGAGAAATCGTTTAGAGCAGGGAAGTGGAGAGGAATTAAAGCAAGAGGAAGAGTGGCTGATGCAGGAGCTGGAGTGCTGGGTTCATCTTCCGGCTCCACCATTCATAAACTTGTTGCTTTCCCAATATTATCCCCATGGTGGTCCTGCTGTTGAAAGACCCCATTTTTGAATAGAGGGTAAGTCGTTATCGTGAGGCTGAAGAATGGAGTGAGGAGCACTTCCTCAAGGAGGGGAGAGTGTGAAGGCCAACTGACTCGGCTAAGAATGGAGGTATGAAGGAGTATTGAACACTGGCAGAACCCGAAAGTCACAAATGGGAAGAGATCAGAGCAGAAATTTGGATAGCAGAGCACGTATTCCCATTAGCTGAGAGCTCATAGCAGATGCTAGGATTAATATCATTTTTAATAAAAATAGACTGATGGACTCTCTGTGATTTTTTTTCTCCCATCTTGCCTCAATTATAACATTCTTTTTAAGCCAGATGTTGTAGGAATGGATGCCTGGTTTTAATTCACTGATTAACCGAGGGTTAACTTTTGTTAACCCTATTGGGCAAATTTCTATATATGGGCCAGGAGAGCTAGAAATAGCAAATTGCTGTGGAAAAAAATCATTCTCTCTACCCTCTGGAAACACTGTGCCATAGAGATCTAAGTGGTCAGTGTGAAAGTAGAGGTTCTTATTTTTATTACTGTGCTTTCAGACCAGACATACTAACTGGATAAGTATCTGCCATGTGACTCTCACTCTTCTCAAGGGCCTTATTTCTCATTGCTGGAGGGATTTTACAGCCTTAAGAGATGCATTACCTCGTTTGCAGTGGAACACACACGAAAACAGCCGAAATGCAACATACACATTACTGCCCATTTATCCTGCATACACATACCAGTGTGAGTAGAGTAAGTACAGCTGTACTTAGTACCAGAGGTAACATTTACAAAGGTTTTACAACAGGTAATTATGTTGTTCATCCTTGGAACGGAAGTGAATAAGGAAAGAGTGTTTTTAAATCCATTACCCCTGCCCATTTTTCTAGGTTCTCTTCAAATAAGAGAGTTAAACGCAAACGCCCATGTTTCTGGAAGCTACCGTTTACTTTTTCTAAAAGAAATCATGAAATATCAATCATATTAAAGAAAATTCTGACATAAAAAATCCCTGGATAAACCCTCAAATACCAAGCATTTCTTTTTTTCAAAGTATTTCTTCATCATTGTCCAAGAGAATGCATATTTTCATGGTTACAACCATCAGACATTCTATTTCTTCCCCACATTGCATCATAATCTTTTCTTATGTTTTCATATTGATAATTTTAACAACTAGTAATTAATAGTTTGAAACTGACAATGTCTGCCTTGCTGATTTAAGACTAAGAGTATGTGGTATTTATTTACAGATAGAAAATAAATACAACTATAATCTAGCTAGAGACATCCATTGCAAAGGGCACCTTGAAATAATATTTTTGGCTATATCACTTCAATGAAGGCTAAGTCCTTGATTTGACAGCTCAGGTAGTTTAAAATTTGTTTTGTTTTTGCAATGCTTGATATGAAATTCAGGTATAACTTTCTGGCAGGTAGTAATAATGTTAGATATATCTAAAACAATGTGAAAAGCCATCGTAAGTGACCATTCATATTGTTAAATATAAGAAGGAAAAATGTACCTAAATATGTTTGTGGTTCACCCACCACTAATATCCTTAACACTGAGTGGCAAGACTCTCATGAGCGCCCCAAGGAATGTTTTGAGAACTCAGTAGGCCTTTGTACTTGATTCTTCAGCTAACTCTTTGGGTCGATGACAGCTGCTCTTGCAATTAGCCCTTCCCTTGACCTCATGGTCAACCACAATCGCCTTGGAGATTTCAGGAAGGGAAACTATTACTTTTAAGGTATCTGGACAAGACCTGCATGTGTGCAAATTAATAGGGGAACTGTTTTCTGTGCTTTATTCTCCTTTTTCTCTCTTGGTTACAAATTGTCCCCATCCATATGTGACAGGCACATCTGGTTACCTACTCTAATGGGTGAAGAAATGGATCTAACAGGAAGGGGAAGCCATATAATACTCCCCAGGAATGTTTAAAAGAGGATTCCTCAGCCTTTTTCTGGAAACAGGAGTCTTAAGGGGACATCCTGGGCTGAACACTAAGTTGCCTGCTCACCTGACCCGTCTTAGTTCAGAGGTAGAAATATGTAAAATACAATGATATTTACTCGGCCGAGCCAACGGGATAACAACACCACAAGGAACGCAGCTTTCACGGATTGCAAGGATAGGTTTGTTACGAGCTAAACTTCTTGCCTTCTCCTTTTCATCCTCAAATCTCACCATCTCTTCAGGGGGGTGCAGGCCAAGAGCTTCCAGTCTCTTCAAGTCTCTGCTGAGCCCAGAAGGTAGACTATGGCTCAGAATCTAGTTTGGAGTCATTTTGGAGGTAGCAAACAAGCCCGGCTCTTTCTATCCGTTGTGCTGCCCTTTGATTTCAGTCAGTGAGAGTTGTCTACAAGCCATGAGAAGCAGAGTTCATTGAAGAAGGTCAGTCATTCAACGACCCATGTCCGCATAAGCCTGATATATGAGAAACCTAATTGTGAAGAGCGGAGTTGGGATAATAAGAAAACAATGGCTGGGAAGGGAGGTTCTAAGAGCAGGGTAGATGGAGATGTGGTGCTGGGGGCTTCGGGAGACAGGAGGGACAGATTGATAGCAGGACGGCAGCACAGGTGAGGGGTGAGGGGTGAGCTCTTCACAGAGCTGACGCAGGAAGCAACGATGGTGGAAGCTTAAGACTAGATGGCAATACCATAGCAGTGCATTTTTCTAATGCCCTTTCAAGTAGTGACATGTCCCAACTTGCCTAAACAGGGCAAGGAGAAAAGGAGTGACAGAATTAAATGATCATCTCAAAGGAAGTGGGAAAACGAATTCTCATTATTTTTCTAAAGGCCTATGGAAACAACATTCCTGAAATGCTGTTCACTCTCTTCCTTGGTCATACTCCCAGAATCTTTCATAATGAAGTGGGAGACACGACTACCTTTGCCAAGTATATTTTGTGTACGATGACAAGTCTCCCTAAATTACTTTCCAGAAAAAGATGGAAGTATAAATTGATAAACACCAGAAAAGTTGAATTGATAAAATAAGGACAGCTTTATACGGTACAGGCCAAGTAGGCGCCTAACATGTTATAATCAAATGATCATGGCAAAAATCATCTTTGGAGTTATAGCTTTTTTTTTTTTATGTTCAGTTAGCCACCATATAATACATCATTAGTTTTTGGTGTAGTATACAATGATTCAATAGTTGTGCATAACACCCAGTGCTCATCTCAACACCCAGTGCTCTCCTTAATGCCCGTCACCTGGCATCCCCCATCCCCCTAACTCCCTCCCCTCTGAAACCTTCAGTTTGTTTCCCGTAGTCCAGAGTCTGTCATGGTTTGTCTCCCTCTCTGCTTTCCCCCCGTTCAGATTTCCCTCCCTTCCTCCCCTACGGTCGCCCATGCTATTCCTTATGTTCCATAAATGAGTGAAACCGTATGATAATTGTCTTTCTCTGGTTGGCTTATTTCACTTAGCACAATCCCCTCCAGTTCCATCCATGTTGATGCAAATGGTGGGTATTCATCCTTTCTGATGGCTGAGTGATAGTCCATTGTATATATGGACCACATTTTGCCTGTTATAGTTGTCCTGCTGTACATGACAATTGTTTAAAATGTAGAAAATGCTTTTCATATTTACTCCCTAACTTCTTTAGTTCCCAAGACACTCACAGAAACCTATGGCATAAAGAATATGACTTTATTTTACCCACTAAGTACTTAGAGTACAATGTACTTAGGGTGATAACGGGAGCTACGTAGGAAACATCCCATAATGTTTGTCAAATTAAGTAAAAAACAAAGGGAGTTGCAACAAGTATTTAAATAGCATGGACAGCCATCCAATAAAGGAAATGCTTAAAGGTAGTTGTAAAGGGGGGAAATGCCCTCCCCCCAGGTATAGAACATGGAGACCCAGGTATAGACAGGCAGTAAGTCATTAATGACAGTGGTTATTCCAGGAATTCTTGATGAGATTAGCATTTTAAAATATTTCCAGAAGAATTAAAATGTAAATCCTCCTGTGAAACATCATTTGGCAATAGGCTGAGTGGTCTTTACCCACGGAGGTCAGAGAGCGGTTCTCCAGGAGACAGGAAGAATAGATGACTCTTTTATCTCAGGTCTCTCAGCACTCTGCCAAGCCTTGGGCAGCTGTCTTCATTTAAGCTCCATCAGAGCAGTGCCTGAGAGATTTTGGATTAGCCTAAAGTCGCTGCTTTGACCGTATTAATGATATTAAACCAATAAGTACATGGATTATTCAAATCAGTGTCCTTGAATGAGCTAAAGACCTTTTAACAGGTAACTTCTAAGCGCCAAGAAATTTGACTTAATTAATGCTAATGGCATTGATCTTTAATGAGAATTTTCCTGTAAGAAAGTTAATTGTTAGGGTTTTTTTAATTTTTTTAATTTTTTATTTTTTTAAAGATAGAGCTGTTAATGTGTATTCCAGTAGTTCTCACCAGGAGTCAGTTTTGCCCTCTGACCCCAGGGAACATGTGACAACGTCTGGAGACATTTTTGGTTGTCACAGCTGAAGAGAGGGGTGCTAGTGACATCGAATGGGTAGATGCTAGGGCTGTTACTAGACATCTTACAATGCCTAGACTAGCTCAGTCTCACACAACCAGGGGTGAAAGTATCTTGTTGCCACTCTTGGGAAACCCTGGTGTACAATATAGAGATCTATTGTCATGCAACTGGAGAAAGCACTCAAACAACGAAGGACACTTGGAAATCTTGATTTATGGTCACAAAAAATTCTGAAATAATGCATTTCTTCTGTGCCTAAACTACTTCCTAATAATGAATTAGGCTTCTTTGGACGCTGCATTAACTGTTTAAAACCACTAGGGAGCTATTCAGTATGTTACTACTTTGGTGTATTAAATACAGCCCTGGGGTATTTAAAACGTTAATGGAACTTTCAAAAGTACCTAATTTACAACTGAGCATTAAGAGAACCAACACATGTGAAAAAGACATAAATGCACTCAAAAAGAAACACATAAACAAGCTTAAAAGTTCAGAGGATACAAAATGATCTGAGTCAGGCGTGTGTGTGTATGTGTGTGCTGAAGGCGGGGAAAGGGTCATTAGTTACGAATGGCCAGAGGTGAATTTTGACCTGGGTTTAAAGAAAAAGAAAATTGTAGGTTAGTTGAGAGAATATTCTAGCAATTCAGTAGCCCTTGCTAATGTAAAACAGAAAGTGGTTAATTGCTAATTCAATTTCTGGAGTTTTCAACAAATAGGAGTTGAAGAAAGTGATTAGTATCTACTGAGTGAAAACTATTTAAAATTAATTCATCTTTTGATGAATTTTAAATGGGTTTTTATGATAATGTTTATAATGTTCTGGGTACCTAGAATATGGTTGATTACTTTAAGGTAAATCTGCTAATTAAAAAAAAAAATTGTCACATGTCACAAAATTAGCACGCTAATCATATGGGAGAAAAACCTGATTCAAATCTATTTTGGTACTCTTCACTGAAAAGAAATGACGATTTTTAAAAGTGGTCCCTTTAACGATGGGGGTTTAAATACAACGAGGATAGTTTTCATTTTCACTTTCCACAGAGATTTCCAGATAAAAGAAACAGCTCTGATTGTTAGATCCTTTCCCTTCCTTAAACATCCAACAGAGCACTTTCTGCATGCAAAGAGAGATAGGAGACAGAATCAGAGAAGTTTGTGAAGACCAGGAGACGCACCACTGATAAAATAATATAGTTAAGAGCAGATATGTATACATATATATACATATATATGTATATATATCTAAATATATATTCAGACATATATATTCATTTCATATATATATGTTTCTAAATATGCTTTATACATTAACTTTCGTAGATATAATATTTCATCTTATGGGAGACCTTGAGGAGTGAAAATAATTTCATAACTGAACGATTATTAGGGTTAGTTAAGAATTGTGGAGTAAGACCTCTTCCTCTATCGGGGCCCTGCTAACTTTTGGCCACCTTGGTGACTAGAAACCCAAAGAGAACATAACTACTCTCATAGCTATCAACAGACTTATGATAGTCAATCTTATGTGTCAACTTAGCTGGTTAAGACACGCACATGGTTGGTTAAACATTATGCAAGATGTTTCTGTGTATTTTTAAAATGAGATTGAAATTTGAATCAGTAGACTTTGAGTAAAAAAGATTATCCTCCATAATGTGGGTGGGCCCCACCCAATCAGTTGAAGGCCCTAATAGAAAAAGACCTTCCCAAGAGAAAGAGGAAACTCCAGCAGCCGACTGCCTCTGGGCTCAAAGTGCAGCTCTTTCCTGGCCTGCTCTACCCTCCAGATTTTGGGCTTACCAACCTCCACAACCATGTGAGCCAAATCCTTAAAATCTATCAAGAGAGAGATCATACATAACAGATCTGTATCCATCTATTTATCTGTAAATATATATGAGATAGTATTCTCTACACACATGTGATAGTAACTGTATACATTTGTGATAGTAATTATGTATCCTGTGTATGTACATGCTGCTGGTTCTGAATCTCTGGAGAAGCTTCACTAACACAAGATCACAGATCTAGAAAGCAGGGAATGTATGTAATCCCTTCTTTCACACTCTCCTCCCTTCTGTGAATATTTGGTAAATCTTTCCTTGAACCAGGCATGGCAGCAGTGGCTGCGGACGTGACACTGAGCAAAATCGAGACACTGTCTCTGATCTTACAGAGCTATAGCTCATATACTGATCTAACTACAAGTAGGCTGTAAGGCGAGAAGAAAGACGGGAGATAAGAAGGGCTATTTCGTAATTGCTAGAGGTAAAATGGGACATTTGGAATATATTATAGGCTTAATATGAATATACCTGAAGCCAGAGCTTCTAAATACATGAATGGCACTGATAGAACCAAAAAGATAAGTAGATGAATTTACAAAAATGGTGAAAAACTTCAATACACCAGAACAGGAAGATATAAAATGAGTAAAGGTATAGAAGATCTGAATAATTAATAAGGATCAGAAAATTATCAAAGTTGACCTAATTCTTGTTTTTTTTTTAGTTTTTGTGTTCTTTTTTGTTTTTGTTTTTTTAAGATTTTATTTATTTATTGGACAGAGAGAGACACAGCGAGAGAGGGAACACCAGCAGGGGGAGCAGGAGAGGAAGAAGCAGGCTCGTAGTGGAGGAGCCCGATGTGGGCTCGATCCCATAACTCCGGGATCACGGCCCGAGCCGAAGGCAGACGCTTAAGGACAGAGCCACCCAGGCTCACCCAAAGTTGACCTAATTCTTGTATATATGATTAAAGTTTTCTTTTCATGAGTGCATGGGATGTTTACAAAAATCACCCATGGGGCCCCTGGGTGGCCCAATCAGGTCAGTGCCTGACTCTTGATTTCGGCTCAGGTCATGATCTCAGGATTGTTAAGATTGAACCCTACATTGGACTTAGCATGGAGTCTGCTTGAGATTCTCTCTCTCCCTCTGCCCCTGCCCCTCCTGCTGTTCATGCATAGGCAGTCTCTCTCTCTCTCTCTCTCAATAAATACAAAAATCTTTAAAAAATATCTATAAAAAATTAACCATATAGTTGCTCATAAGTAAAGCCTCGAAATTTTTTTTTCAAAACTTGAGGTAATTTAGGGTATATTTCCTGAGAAGTTTGAAAGTAAACTAGAAGCAAATAATTAGAAATTCCCCAATAGCCAGAGCATTAAATAAAACATTAAACAATAGATTTCACATTAATACATGAGGTAAAGGAGGAAACAAAATGAAAATAAGGAAATATTGTTAAGTGAATGGTACATCATATCTAGAATATAGCTAAAGCAATTCTGAGGGGAAAAATTGTAAGAACATATTAGATAAGAAGACTAAAATAAATGATTAAGCTTCCACATCAAGATGGTACAACAAATAGCAAACTAATTTTAAGTAAGTGGAAGAAAACAAATTACAAAGAATAAAAAATAAATAATTTTTTTTAAGATTTTATTTATTTATTTGACAGAGAGAGAGCCAGCGATAGAGGGAACACAAGCAGGGGGAGTGGGAGAGGAAGAAGCAGGCTCCCAGCAGAGGAGCCCGATGTGGGGTTCGATCCCAGAACGCCGGGATCATGCCCTGAGCCAAAGGCAGACGCTTAACAACTGAGCCACCCAAGCGCCCCAAAAATAAATAAATTTAAAAAATTTTTTGAATGTAGAGTAGAAAATTCAATGAAGCAAAAGATTGCTAGATCAATATATATTATCTCCCCCATCAATCCTCAAACCCCTCTTCTGATGAATGTGAAATTCTAGAGGAACTAACTTGACCATGAAGACTGTCCTCTCCTTTTGAACTGAAGTCATCAGCTCAGAATAACGTCTGTGCGGTGTCTCAAATCCCCTGGAAATTAGATAGCAGAGAAAGAGAGGGCATATGACTAACATCACAAGTATCATAAGAAATGTTTAGAACTTACTTTGTTTCCGGTGTTCTTACTGGCCTAGACCTAACTAACAGAATGTTCTCAAGGATCAGTTTGTCTGACCTTAAATAACTAGGTGATGTTTTATCTTAATCGATTGTTTGTTTTACTTTTTCTGAATTGCTTTCCCTGATGAAACCAGATATTTTAGTAATTGCATGGATTCTACTTTGGGAGCCAGTAAACGGTTGAGGGCAAATCTATTGCCTAAACTACTTTCATGGATTAATGTATGCTGCTATTAGCCCTCTAACACGTGTGCTCTTTTATTCGCTATCTGGGCCATAGTCAAGGATAAATCACAGAATACGTAGTTCACTTTGGGAACTCCTAGCCAAGGTAGAATTTTGTACAAACCAGTGAAATCCACTGTCTCAGACGCCTTCTAATAAGTGGGCATAGTTTTATCTTAATAAAATACAAGCAACCTGGAAGTTTGCATTGAAAAAGAGCCGGATGGCCATATGTAAGGCACAGGTCTAATTTTGGCACGATGAACACAAGAGGGCATCTGATTTCATAAGAAGAATAGCCCCATGGGTACAAAACGAGGCGATACAAACACATTGCCTCTGGTAACGTTGCTGTAAATTATTGCCTGGACTTAACTGGTCTCACTACATTTTGGATAGAGCTGACTCATGTAATCATTTCTATCTAATTGGTACATGAAAAATAAATTGAACTATCGGTCCAGTCAAGACATGGAGATGTGTTGGAATTAAAGATATTTATTCTGCTACTAAATACAACAGGGGGTATGATTATTACTGTGGGGCTATGTTGGGGCTTCTATGTCTGGCTATAAAATTCTTATTAGAGAGTTCTGGTGCCAGATGACAAATCCCACAGTTGGAAAGATTGGAAATTGCTATGAATGTTTGGGAAAGAAACTTTGGGAGCTCAAGGGTTTAGAAGAAATACAATAATTGAGAAAAAGGCAAAAAGATTACATGGTCATGTGAATTGTTTAATTTATTGAACCAGCACAAGGAAATAATACAGTAAGCAATCAGAGAACTAAAAGAAGAACATGTAAGAAAGAAAATAAGAAAAGGTAAGACTGTCGTCTCAGCATAGATTTTAATTCGAAGGTCTCAGAAGGAAGTTATGTACACCTGATACCATCTTCTTGATCCAAAGGTATTTGAGAAAAGTCTCTACATTTAGACTGAAACTGTTTTGAGGGGTTTTAGCATATGTTAGTCTCAGAGCTAGATCTCCAGGGGGGATGGATATCCAGGTTGCAAGGTCCCTAACACACTTACACTGGGAAATGTGGATCCATGGAAAGCACGCCCTAGAATCGAAGAAATTGTTAAAGTAGCAAAATGGCTCTTTTCAAGGATTTCAGTTTGTGGCTTTTTCTATGCATCTAATCTCCTGGTCGTTGATCTCGTAGGAGTATGTCCAGTTCAGTCACTTTAGAATGGCAGTTTACACCTGTTAGGCATAAGGCCATGATTGTGAAAATCGTCATTTACTGTACTTCACAGAATCAGAAAAAAAAAAAGGTTGACTCAGACAAGGGGAAGGTCTTAGACTGCCACTGCTATGGAGGAAAAAAACAAAACAATATACACTACACAACTCTTAAATTCCTTTTCTTTTCATTTTCTTATGGGAGCAGAAACTCATTTTTCCAGAAGTTTGCCTTTAGTATGCATTTCATTCCAAATGACCGAGGCACTAACTTATATAGCTGTGTCATGATCACATGCCGTGTTCATCCCGATCCTTGAATAAGTGGATTTTCAATGCCTTCACCTCCCACCAGACTGGAGACACAATCTTCCATCACCTTGACCTCTATTTTGTCACCTCTGTCCGCTCCCACTTGCAATCTCTCTAACAATTAGGAGCCATGACGGCAAAGCTCTGACTCTGACTAACTTAATCCAGGAATGAATATATTTCGATAGTTCATACAACTGGCAGGAATCAGGGGAACACAACTCTAAAAGTGGGCACAAACAAAAGGTCGCCAGAAATGTTGCCAAGACCCATAAGAAGAGCTGCCTAAAAATGCGCCGGCCACGGCTCCAGAATGATGCCACATCAACTAATGTCATCACTGCTACTGCCGCTGCCTGACGCTGGCCACCACTGCTAATGCCACAGACACAAAACCACTGGGCACAGAACAAGGGCTTTTCTGACCCTGCCTCAGTACATCACTTCATCTAAACTCAACGTTCAGAATGAGAGCTTTGGGATGGCCAAGCATCGACTTTGCCTTTGTGTTCTAGATGCCAGGGATCTGGGGAAGTTGGAGGCACAAAGGAATATCTCATAAATACCAGGGAAGTTTTAGATGCTGGCAGGAAAAAATGACACATTTCTAATACAGAAACTATAACACGATTTCCAGCTGGAGTTGATGGTAATAAATCAATAGGTATATAGATATATGTATACATACATACATGCATACAAAGAACAAAGATCTTTCAGGCTTTGAGAGAGGAGCTCTTTATTTATCTGGCTTAAATCTTTTATACTTCTTGTCTCTTTTATATGTTTACTATGACATAGAGCCCTAACAATATTGTAAGGTCCATAGGAAAGAGAAAACATCTTCTAAATCTAACATCTTCTACAACTCCAAATAGAAAATGTTGTACAGAATATGTCCCTGATAAGTAACTATTGACTTACTGATCTTTTCTGTCAATATCTCCTTGAGCACTAATTGATTTAAGAGCAAAAAGAAAGGCTTGGATGTCAGAAGTAACCACAGCTGTGAAGAAAACTATGGCTATCAAGTCGGGGGCAAGTTCAAAGACGGTGGCACTGAATCCAGTAGGTATTAAAGAGACTCATGGATTTCTTTCTTTGAAATCCAAGGAAAGCATAAATGGAAATCATAACCATTTCAGATTGAGAATTGAACATATACTGTTTCATTCCTTTAAAAGCATACTCCATGCAGCTATGATATCTGCTAATTATAATACCATATTTAACCCTCTTAATAACATACAGTGTTTTTTTTTTTCTCTCCCAAAAAGCATAAATCAAGGAAAAATATGCTATTTTATCCCAGGCTAAAACCAGATTCACCTGCTGTTAGGTATGTATAAATTTAACTTGTGAATCTAGACTAAAATAATCTCATGGAATATCTTGTATCGGCTTACTTCGTAACTTCCATTTGTGTCCTTACTGTTTTGTACTAGTGAGGATCTGCCTGCAGAATTATACGGATTACACTGACACCAACTGATAAGTTTTACCCACACAACTAGGGTAAAACAATGGCAAGTTATTCCAGTGGCAGGCCTAATTGTATTTTTCAAGCAAATTCTGAGGAGGTAAATGCTTACAGAGAAATGTATTGAACTCTTAAAAGCCCAAGAACATTTCTTAATTAAAATGTCATTGCTGAAAAATTCAATTACGCTTTAATGTTTACTCAGCTGGCTATATTGACATATAGAGATGTATTTCAACATCGTGGCAATGTTGAATGGTCTATGATTTTAATATGCAGAACTTATTAGTGATTATGGAAAATAACCATGAGGCAGATCAGCAAAGGTCTAAGGAACCTAAGTCATGGGTAAAAACTCTAAGTGAGAAAATGCAGAGATAAAAAATAAAACAAAGCAAAAAATGGGGTCTTTAAATAACTTACTGAAAAAGGAAAAAAAAAAAAAAACCTGATGGGAAGGCACAAAAGTAAGGATGATAATATTTGTACCTATCAAAATAAATGCGTCCATGCATACAAAGATGTTTGAAAAGTGAACCTGGTGTGTGGGGGCGAGGTGTGCACAGGGAGAGAAGAGCAAAGCTGAAAACAACATGGCATAACCATAGTGACCTCGTGTCTTCAGGGAGAATGTGGCTCGGTTACCCAGAAACAGAGCATGTCCTGGACAGTGGATGTGGGGATGGTCTCATAAGCAGTTGCAGTAGAGATGATCTGGACCAAATATCCACATGCTATTCCTGATCCCTATACTAGATCCCTGGGGAATCGATACACAGAGGAATCTATAAGGAAAAAAGGACAATGTCTATTGCCAGATAGCATTTGGCGCTCAAATCACTCTGGGGCCTCCTACCCCTAAGAAGCTGAAATGAACCTACAAGACCCTCCTGGCCTCTTTACTGCAAGCTGTGGTCCACAGGTGGATTTCGGTGGCCTTTGGCATTGCTCCTTTTACCCAGGCCAACCACCTGGACACTGGCCCTTTGGATCCCTGTTAACTGTGTGGAGACTTGCAGAAGGGGGCATGAAAAGCCCTTTAACTGAGACTCATAGCAGATGTGGCCCTCTCCACTGATCTTTTCCAGTGGACCGTTCCATGTTTCCCACCTGACCTTTCTAGTATTAGAGAGGCCAAATGATCTAGGCCACTGGTTCTCCGGTTTGGCTTCCTTTGAAATCACCTGTGCAGATTTAAAATCTAACAGCTGCCTGGGCCCCACCTCCAGAGATTCTGATTTAATTGGCCTGGGTTTATGGCCTGAGCGTCAGTTAAAAGCTCCCCAGGCGATCCTAAGAGATAGCCAAGGGCGAGAACCAACTGATTTCGGCCACGGGTAACCCAAAAGCTGCCAACAATGAGTGACCAGTAAAACCACAAGCAACCTAGAAAGAAAGTTGAAAGACAGACAAGAAAAAGATGACATGGTAAATGACAGAAAGCCATGTGAGAGAGCTTTTTGATTTCTTTGCTGCACTACAGAGGTCCGCTCCCTATCAATTCCAATTGCCTAATCTATTTTATTTTTACTCTGCTTTGAATTGGGGAATAGATGATCCCACCGCCAGCAGATTTCTCTAGATGTACGAGCATTTGCTTATTGACCTTTTTGCTTTGGCTCAAAGATACAAACTCAAATTAATTTCCTATCATTCTCTTCAACAAAATTGAGGCTTCATTAAGATAAATGGAAAGAGGAAAAAAGAAAAAAAAAAACCATCCCTTGAAAGAGTATCTTAATTACTGTAGGTGGTCAGGATTCCTCAGGACAATTCTTTTTCTTTTAACTTTTTGCTAGCATATCCATTAGAAGCTGGCCCTTGTGATCAAGAAATAGCTTTGCACTAAGGAAACTTGATGACAGGAAGGAACTCTGCACACATTAATATGCTTGGGTGGCAGGAAACAAAATCCAACTCAAACAGGCCTAAACAGCAAAGATGTTTTGGCTTATATAAAATGGAAAATCTGGAAGTCAGGGAGATTTTAGTTGCAGTTCGGGCAGGATCCCACTTACTTTTCACTGTAGGCCTCCCAGTTCTGGCTTTTTTTTCTGTACTGGCCTGGGCCCCAGGCTAGCTTCCCTTGGGGTGGTAAAGCAGCTACAAGCTCCCCTCAGTTGGTACATTTCATCTGCAGCAAGACGACATCCCCTGTTCTGGCCGTGCCCTTTCAAGAGGCGGGATTCTCTCCTATACTTTGGCTTCAGTCCCCAGCATGCAGATCCTAGAATTGTATCATCCTCAGTTCGACCCTTTGTCCATCCCCGAGCCCATCACCGTGGCTGGTAGAAGGGACAGATGGCTTGAGCAAGTCAGGGCCCACTGGTGAGTCTGTGGGTGGGGTGGACTTCCCACAATCATAGGCAGCCTCAGAAGTAGACAAAAATGGAAGGAACAAAGAGAGAGGGAATGGGGAAGACAAATAACAAACATGTATAACATAAACTTCTAACAGGGAACCAAGGGAACCAGTACAGCTGGGTTCCAATTTAAATTCTGCCAACTCGTTTTGTGTCCTTGGCTGAACGAGTCGCTCTCATTGTTAAAATGAATGTGTTGGAAAAGGGAATCTTATTTCTAAGATCCTGTTCAAACCTAGAATCCCTTAAATTTATATCTCTAAAATATCTTGTGCCTGAGCTGCTGGTTTTCAGTCCTATTTTTTCGAGAAGCATTTAAAGAAATAGATCTGATTTATGGTCTAAGGTGAAACTGTCAAAGGAAATTAAAGAATGTTTCCACTTTTCTTTGGTAACGTGGGTACCTCTGATCCTTTGAACATCTGCTGATGGAGCCAACTTCTTGTTTCCCTTCTCCTGTTTCCCTGGGTGACTGATAAATTAGAGCAATTTCTCTGACTTGGATAAGAATGGATTTTCCTATATTTGTTTTAGAACTTCCTAGAATGATTCACTTTGCTACCACAATTCTGTTACACTCGCAAAATGTTATGTGACACTACTAAGGTAAAATTTATTGAGGCTTTCAATTTTAATTAGTTTTTTTCTCATATTTTCTCTGAAAAGTTAATCCCCTTTTAATGAAATTGTAAAATATAAGCAAATCGTACATGACACTTTTATCACCTGCTCATTTGAGATCAAAAGTCTAACTGTACTGCCTTCTAAAATTATACCAAATTTTAAGTGCAAATTAAAATGGTAATTTTTATCTCAGATCAATGGTTGAGCTTTAATTTATTTGAGCAAAATAAAACAATCCAGATAATGGGTTAGTGCTGCATTTCAACATGTTTTATAGTGCTAAGATATTATTTCAGTGATTTTATCACTATTCAAAGTTTGGTAGGAAGCAGATTCTTAACTTGAAAACTTAATGGGTTTAAACTTTCCATCAGAAAAAAATCTGCCAAATAGCTCCTCCGTAATGAAAAAGGGAGACAGTCTCCTCTCTCTTCCTAGTTTTATGATGTAAAGCAGTACCCGCTGTTACATTTTGGTGATTGTAAAAATCTAGTGCATGTGTGAGTTTGCCAGGTTAATAGGGTTATTACTTCAGCTCAGTGATAAAGGAAATATTTGTTCTCTAATCTCTCTTCCCAATTTTCCAACCAGATCTCTTACCTCTACAGCCCGGATGGCATTTTTGGACCCATGAATGGTGCAGTTGTATCCTCCATTTGATTTGGGCACCCCAGTTCCTACTGTTTCAGCTTTCGTCTTTATTTATGATCAAAGTAGAGACTCACTTTGTAGCGTTATGCTGACAATTTACAACCAGCTCATAAATGCCCCTTGTCTTGTGATTTACAGTGAATGCCCTACTTGCTGTCCCTGACCTCTCTCTCCCAGGTCCCCATTCATTGCTCATCTCAGGGAACCAGTTGAAATTAATTAGCTCAGGTACCTGTTGATAAAGGAAAACCAGCATTTAAACAATGTCTACATTATCTCCAGGCTCTTGAGGCCAGAGTGTCAACGTGGAAGGTAACTATTTGTCACAGTTTGGCTTGAGAACTGCTTAGAATATCACTGAACTTTGTTGACAATCCTGGATAACACTCACCAGAGGAAAAATAAAAGGCAAAACAAGTTTTGGTAATGAAATTAATTGAGAAAAAGCCAGTCTAACTGTCAAAAGAGAGGAACCTTGAGAAGAAAGACAGCTTCTAAAGGTCAATACTCAGCGTGTGTAATCTTTACCATCTGTGTGCAGGCTGGTAAGATTCTAAGACTGTCATATGCAGTCTTTTTTTCTGAAAATAACAGACAAGGAAAAACGGGGTTGCCCAACAGGGAGCCTGGATGTACTTAGCTGGATAGAAAATGAAAACACTATATGGTATAAACTTAGGATGACCTTTAATTTTCCTTCCCCTTGACCTACACGGGTCCATGGATAGTTTCAGAAAAGCAGTGCCACGGCGAATTGAAATAATTCCATCACCAACAAAATGTAATGTTATATTTACAAGGTGGAACACCAGGCAGCTCAACTTAGCGTTAAGTGCTCACAATCATCCGACTGGATTCTGATGGAGGCCAGCAGGGGCTTCTCTGTTTTTTTTCTAATAGGAAATTAAAAAAAAAAAAAAAAGTCAATAATAGACTTGATTTCTCTTTGCGTAAATATTTGGCAGCTGTATTAGAGATCTAGAATGCTGTCATTCCATATCTAGTGATATAAATTTCTCCTGTTAGAACAACATTTAAGGTTTGATGTTACATAGGCTCTTGAGATTTATACCAAATATATGAATGTCTTTCTTACCAAAAAGTGATAATTCCATAAATTCTCATTTCTATGAATCTGCTGTGTTTTTACACAAATTAGAAACTATTGAAAAAGAAAAAAATTTATTTACAAACATGTATGTATAGTATTTATATACGTTTAGATATATATTTGTATATGTGGATATAAATATTACAGAAGATTCTATATCATTTATGACATAAAAATTATCATACATAAATTTTAAGTAATTTTATTGAAATTTTGTGTATCCTGATTAATTAAAGAAAGCATACAAGGCTTTTCCATCATTATATACAAAGTCAAACATTTTCAATATTGTTCTTGGAATATCGATTTCCATTTTTTTCCCCTAAAAAGCCAACCCTTTAGAGATTTTCAGCTCTCAATCGAACTTTTTCTGTAGTTCCGCCTCCATCTATGTATCATCGCATTTGAGGGGCTCACTTTTTCTGCCTATTACTCCATTTATTCTCCCCACATCCAGGAGATCCCTGAATGCCCATATGACTTTAAAGATCCATGATACGCACGTACTGTCATAACAAAACATCTTCCTTGTGTTCATCAGGGCTATTTTCATCACGACAGGGGTGGAAGATTTGACAAAGTATTTTGACATCCAAACTTCATAGATAAAGTCAAAGGTTAAGTGATTTGTTTTGCTCTTCTGTGAATTCCTTGCTTTGTTTGAGAAACACGAACTAGGAGCCTAGCCCCTACAGCAGCTGTCATTGCTCCCACAGCCTCCCAGGAAAGCAGGATCCATAAAATCTTAGACATAACAAATAATAGCACTCTCGAAAAGCTAGTGAAAAAATGCTCCACCTCTTTAGAAGAAAGAGATATTTTATTTGTATTCATTAGGGTGACCTAACCACTCGCTGGCATGCTTTATGATGCCTCTCCTGTGTGATGTCATAGCGTGAACATATGAAAGGAAAGCAGGCAGGTTGCATTGTCTCCTTTCTCCACAGATTTGAAACACAGTACCCTTTGTTGCTCCCTTTCTCCAGCGTCCTTTTTGATCCCCTCCTCTTCCCCTTCCTCTTCTTTTACCTGTCTTCCTCCTCCTTGCTCTCCCCACCAAAGACACCCCTAGCGAGCCATTCACTTTTACATTCTGGACGCAATTTTGTTGGTTAAAACTCCCACGAGATTACACAAGTGGGTTAGTTTTATTTTCTTGTTGTTACTTTGACATCGTGAGTTACATATTATTCTCCTCAACTGGTTATGTTGACCTAAAGACCTTTCCTTTTGGAAGAATGCATTGTTTTATAACTAATCGTTATGAATAAATCATCCCGACTAATGAACCTATAACCACACAATGAAAATCGGGTGCTAGGAAAAAAGAAACAGAGAAAGAAAGAAGCTATTTACACACAGGCTGCTAAATAAATATCTCTTTCCCTGAGTTTGGGGGAAAGGGATCTCACCATTAACAAATGATACTGCTCTGAGCCCATTATGTTGAATATTATATGTCACTGTCAATCACTTTGCAATCCACAGGGCAATAATTCTCCATAATAACTGCCAACTCCAGTCAATATATTTGCATCATTTTACTTTAGAGGCTTATGAAATGCAAATGAAAATTCTAATAATAATGCTTCTTATTTAATTAGTTCTGCCTGATGGATATTCTCTTTCTTTAGCAAAGCTTTAAAAATAAGAATTCCAACTCCAAGCCTGATATGGCCATATGCCCATTCTTTGTTTGTGCTGTTAGCTCATTCATTGCTTTGAAGTTGCTGACCAAGGAGACAGGAGTCATGACATAAGAAATGGACCCTTTCTTGAGAAAAGGGTCAAAAAAGGGTCCACCATATTATTTTAAACCAGATAAAATACCATACCCACATCTTATTTTTAACTAATTAAAAAAAAAATCTTTGAGAAATGGATACTGTGCTTTCTTCAGAAGCCGCTATGAATGCCCTGCTCTGTTACCATAGGAGATATGTGTGCCTGGCTATCCGGCATCCCTCATTTGGGGAAAATACTGCTCTCCCTCACTCCAGAGTAATTCTGCTTATGCGTGTGGTAGATGCGTGACACAGCTGGCTAATCAAAATACTCCATTACCCTGAGCACAGTGGCAGATCGAGGCCACCCAGCTACTTGCTTATGGAGCCTAGAATCTGCTCTGCCCTGTGAAAGGCCACCCTTACTCACCAGCTTTCTATGTTCCTTCCAAAATCTTTGGCTCCCTGGAGCATGACCTCTGATCGGGATTGCCAGGGAGGCGCGGCAGTCAGAGCATACTGCAGGAACCCAGGTTTATACCCTGAGGATGATGTGTTCACCAACAGTTGGGAACAGTATGTGTTACACACATGTGGTATGAAGAGCCTCTTGTAAGACATTCGAACCTATCTCTGTCACTGATGTGACACATCTGAAACTGATTTACTTCTTCGGGGAAAAGTAGTAGTCTTTCTTTTTTCTTTTTTTTTTTTATAATTCTTTTAATTCTTTTATAATTCTTTATAATTACAAATTTCACATGAATCCAAAAATATATTTTGTAAAGAAGTGAAACTGCTTTGGTAGAGCAACCTAGAACTTGCTCTCCTCTCTCCCCACCCCTTCTCTCTCTTTTCTGCTAGATCTCCTCATTTCCCAATCCCTTCCACTCAACACGAGTCTTGAGATCATTCTATGGCAACATGTCTCTTCAGAAAGGCTTGAAATTACAAAATGAAGACGTTGAATTATTGGATTTCTTCAGGTTCAAACATTCCATGTAGTAAATATCTCTAGTGCATGTTCCTTTCATTAATACAACTATATAGAAATGGGTGGATGGATGGGAGAAAGGATGGCTGGCTGAAGGCAATTAAATATTGATGAAGGAAAGAATGGGGATAGATCATTCTGGAGTTCTGAGTAGAGTTGATTGATGGTAATGCTGAAATGAAGGGGAGCACTGAAATGCCAACAGCATTATAGTGGGTGCCTAAAGAAAATAAGTTGGTTTAAGAAATAGTAAAAATAGGGGCACCTGGGTGGCACAGCGGTTAAGCATCTGCCTTCGGCTCAGGGCGTGATCCCGGTGTTATGGGATCGAGCCCCACATCAGGCTCCTGTGCTATGAGCCTGCTTCTTCCTCTCCCACTCCCCCTGCTTGTGTTCCCTCTCTCACTGGCTGTCTCTATCTCTGTCAAGTAAATAAATAAAATCTTTAAAAAAAAAAAAAAAGAAATAGTAAAAATAACAGACATGGAGTCAGGAATACCTTTCATCTGCTTCCCAACTCTGCTGGGGGGATGGGTCTGGCACAACCAATTTCATCCTTGACTCAGTATTATATAGATACAGTCCTTGCTGGAAATAAGGGTGGGCCCATTTTGGGCATTAAGAAACTGCCACCCACACCCATATGTGCTAATTTGTTTCCTGCCAAAACATGTCTTTTAAATCACGTAGGCTGTGCTGGGGAGAAATCAGGCAGCATGTTCGGTGGGGTATAGAGGAATATTCATGAACTCATGGGTCTGTGACTTCCCACAGGAAGTTTGGGTTTCTGCTTTCAAATTAACCTGTCCAGGTCTGCTCAGAGGCTTACAGATTATGGAGATCACTCCAAAATACTTGCAGTAACTGGTTTCATAATTAAGATTCTGAGTTTTTATTAGAAAATTCTTCAATGGTTTGCAGAACAAGAAGCAGAAAATACATATCACAGTGCTCAAAATGTTTATTGGACACAGGGGCCTAGGTAAGGTTGTTCCAGTGTCAAAGAGGGACAAACAAAACAAAAACAAAGCCTGTAGATCACACTTAAACCCTCAGGGTAAATATGAACAAAGAATAGACTCTATTTTTCTAAGCCATCTGGGTGTAAACCTTTTCTCCCCCCTTTGCCAGAAACCATAGTGTTTATAGGCATGTTTTACTGGAAATCTGCTGCTTCTCACAATGTTCCCTGCACAACTGTCTTAGTAAAACTACATCTGGAAATGACAAGCACACAGTTGTAAATCTGGAAGTCAGTGTGTTGTTGTAATAGCTTGCAGCTACAATATGGCCGTCTTGCTGAATGCCAAAGAGAGTTACAAAGACAGAGGCCAGCTGTAGCTACTGAAATGGATGCTGTTTTTCTGAGGAGATAAAATAGATTTTAAGAGGGTTATAATGTCTCTTGCCAAACTATCAAATGAACCAGGGTAGCATTGAACTGATTGTCTCTTGGACGCATCAATTATTTCAGAAACCTTGACAACCAGATTGGCTTGACCAAGCATGATTTGTTGGATGGTAAGAAAACAGGTAGAAAGCCATTGAGTGGTAGCTTCCTAGAGTTAGACTGGGTCTGTGGGGCCACCTCAGTCAGACATCTCTCTGGATAATGAACCTCCCTTCCTAAGAGCCACAAGACGTCATTCTGAAGGATCAGCTTAAACATCTCAGCAGTTATTGGTCCTGGATGACTGGTGTAATTCCACAGAGGTCTCAAACAAAGCATCCTATGAGGTAAGCCTGAAGCTTGCCTCAGGACTGTTTCTTTCGGTTTAAATTAACCTGGGCAATCAAAGATTTGTCACGATGGGAGGTTCCTCAAATCCCATTCTGATATAAAAGCCACCAGTAAGAATGGCAGTAATGAGTTGAGTAAACCTAGTTAGTAACCAAAAGCAGTTTAAAAAATCAGACAAATCCTGACTTGTTTCTTATTTATGTGATAATGGAGCATTGGTTAAGCTAGATACTGAAGACTTTCACAGTTACGTGTATATATCTGAGTTTTGTTCATCTTTAAAATGGCTTACACTTACACTTTTTTTTAATGTCTCTGAGTATGTTTTGGAGAAGTATATATTTGAAATAACTACAGCCTCTTGCCTCTTCTTTACTGCTACTTTGTTTCAAGCATGTTTTTTATTTTCTTCCTTTCTGTCCAGAGGAAGAGCTGAAGTATCTCTCCTTAGAAGGCTAAACTTGCCTGCCCTATCTCGTTCCTTTTACCTCACTCCACTTCCAAAGGGACTTCTGCCTTCCATTACTTTGATTTTTTTTCTCTTTCACCTTTAATATTTGGATTTTCTTTCAGGGCCTTTCTCCTCGCTTTTAATCATGCTCCCATCTCTCCCATATGAAAGTGAAGGTGGTCAAAGATACAAAGTTCCCATGATAAGAAATATAAGCTCTGGAGATGTGATGGTCAGTGTAATACCTACAGTTAATATTTTCTGTATATATGAAAGTTGCCGAGAGACTAGATATGAAAAGTTCTCATCACAAAAAGAAACAAATTTGTACCCATATGAGGTGATGAATGTTGACGAAACTTGTCATTATTATGTGATGTATATGTATGTGTATGTATGCTGTACACTTCAAACTTATGCAGTGTTATATGCCAATTATTTCTCAATAAAACTAGGAGAAAAGAATTTTAAAATAAACTATACATACTGAATACTATATATACTGAATCTTCCAGAATCAGAAAAAAAAAATCTTTTCAAATAAGTGCTCTGATAAGATTTATGAGGGTAGGAACAGCGTCTATGGTGCATTGGTACTTCCAGTATCGAAAAGAATGCCCAGATAATAGATGCTCAATAAATATTTGCCAAATAACTGAATGAAAACAATAAATGAGTAAATAGATTACAAATGTATATATACGAGCTGTCTCAACTCCCTCACAATTTACTGGCTGTTTTTCTTTCCCCCACACCAGGTTTCTGAAAAATCACCTTCAATTGCAAGATGACAAGTCATTATTCCTATAGCTCTTAGTCCCCCTGTTCCAACAGAGATTAGAATGGAAAGGTTTCAGTAGGAGTTTGTAGTTGGAGAATACCTTTCTAAGTGACCCCACATACTTGTCCCTCTCCTTCCATCCTTCTCTGTTTTTTAGATCGGGGCCCCTGTACACCCTGTGTGGGAATTCTAAAAATACTGATTTTTCAGGTCCTACCTTAGTCCCTTGTTTCTACCGCAGCAGAATTCCAAGGGCGAGATTCCAGAATCTCTATTAAATCACAAAAAGTCCTTAGAAGATCTTGATCTGCATCCAGGTTTGGGGACCACTGAACTACAGAACACTGTATAGAAGAGGATACGTTTGAGGACAAGAATGAGCGATGAAACTTATCCATTCGAAGGCTGTGGCACCCGGGTCATTCACCAGGACCTACGGAATTGTCTGCAGCCCTCCTCTTCCCCAGCGTAGCAAGAGCCCGGCGTGGTTCTCTCCGCACTGATGCCTCGTCCTGTGGGAGATGGCTCCAGCAAATCGTGCTCTCTGCAGCTGTTAAAGCTCTGAGTATGGATTTGCAGAGGAATTTCCTCAAGTCAGTGCCATGAAGTCCAGATCCAAGTTGCATGATGCGTTGAGACCCCAGCACTTCTATTTCATTCAAACTTCTACAGTTTTGCTCCACTTTCATCTTTATCTTTCCTTTTTATCTTTGCTACTACGTTTTTTCCATTTCAGACATAAATCAGTATCCTTTTTTTCCTGATTTTTAAGATGGAAATATTTTGGTTTGGATAGTATGCATATCAGCAACAACCTTACAGTTGCTCCTAAAAATTTAGGGGAAGGGGATCAGTATAAATAGTTGTTAAAGGACATGGTTTATGTGCCAAACATAAGCATATAATTGGGAGTAGTTTATTGCCACCCTCAGATTTCATGACATTTCTACATAGCTACACATGTGGAGTAAGAAGAGAGAACCAAAGAGAAAAACCGATTAACCGCCAAGGCGCTGTCATTAATATCTGTTTTACTGAAACATACGTCATTTTACTCTGCAAGACCTTTGAGAAGCAAAGGGTCTGTACATCATTGGCTCTAGTCCGGCCCCTGCTGCTCTGTCCTGTTCGCCTCCCGCATTTAGCGCTCAGTTCTGAGTGGCTGTGCGCGGCATATCCCGCATACCCCCTCTGCATGAGGAGAGGAAACACTGCCCTCAAATGTACCCAAAGCTAATGCCTTCCCAAGGGCATCTTGGTCAAGGCCCCGCATCTTTCTTATCGGCAGCCCATAAGGTAGAAGAAGGAACACCCAATGTTTTAAATAATAACTATGCTCACTGGGTCTTATTTTAGACTCTGTTGTTTGATTTCCTTTTTTTTTTGTTCCTCTTTCCAAGCTGACATTCTTTGAGAGCCTCCTCTTTGCTATGTGGCATGAGATATCAGAAAATAAAATTACAAAGTCATAGAGGTATTAGAGAGCTGACTATGGTATAACCTTGACATTTCTAATATGTGATTCAGTCTGAGCCACACACGAGTTATTTGCACTCTAGCGGTCCTTGAAATTCAGGTGTCGTTACCTGTCTACCTGTGCCTTGACCTCCCTCTTCCCACTTGAGAAAAGCTGTATCCTCATTGCAATCTTTCCCTCTTTTTCTCTGTCTTCTTTTACGGGTCTGTTAATGTTGTCCTTCCTAAATATAGTTGGAAAAATATCGAAAATTCTAATAAAAATAATAGCTCCTAATATCAGACTACTCAAATTAACATCACTCAGAGGTACCCACTGTTAACATTTTTACTATTTCTGCCCTTTGCCTTCTCTGCCTTCTGAGAATTGAAATTATAATGTGTACTTTTTTTCTATGCTGCTTTATTTTCCTTAGCATCTTATTATAAGTATTTCACATTTAATTAAAAACTCTTGATAAACGTCACTTTAATGGCTGCGTGATTCCCTCCTAGATGACATTAACATAATTTATTTGAACATTTTCCTAATTGGGGACATTTAGACTTTTTCCAAGGATATAAATTGCATATATTCAAATGATGAACATAAAAAAACAACCACCTGTGTATATGTTTTTAACTGATCCGTGTTCCTAGAATGGAATTACTTATACATTATCAATGGATCAGAGAGTAAGAGTATTTGTACGGCTCTGGACATGTATGACTTTTGCCTGCTTTCAGACCTGATTTTTATTTTACTTAGCTCCAGATTACTGTGGCTGCGTCCGGTCAATATTTATTTATGAGAATTGTTAACTAAAGGTAATGGAATGTAATTGAATGGGAATTTAAAAGGAGAGAAGTAATTTTCTAGAAATGACTACTTTGAGGAGGGATTTTAGTTTTGATTAAACCATGCATGCATTTTAATTCTCCTTTTCTGACCATAGGGAACAGGCCAGCACTTTTAGTTTTGCTACAAAGACCAAAGACCATCCCCAGGATCCTTCTGGCCTTCGTTCTCCTTTACTTTGTAAATGAATTTAGAAGGGCTCTTCCCTTGTTCTGATGCACCCATCTCTGGGGTCCGAACAAAGAGAAACCTTCTTCTTTCCGCTTTCCCTATTCTTTGGTTCCCTTTCATCTGTAACACAAAACAAGTCGTCCCTCTGATTTCTAAACAGTCTTGCACCTTCCCTCCTACTCTGTCCATCAGATTGTTTTTGGCTGCCTTTGTAAATTCTCCCCGCTGATTGACTCACGGATACTCCAGGATGATACTTGTTGGTTCAGGTAAACAGCCTTATCCAAACAGTGGCTTGAGGATTATATACTCCGAAGGTTGTCCAATGTCATCGTTCCACAGTCTTACAGTCAAATTCCTTTAAACTGTGTTAAAATGTTGTTCACAGCCTGACACAATTCCCTATCTTTTCTCAGAAAATAGAGCTTCGTTCTTCAGCTGACATCCTATCTTGCAGCAAATTCTCCCTCCTGGAGGCAGAGCTGCAGAAGCTTAAAGCAAGCGCTAATCTTCCAACAGGGACTTCTGCCGAGGAAGAGACTGTTCAACAGCAAACGGGAAGAGAGGTAGCCGTGGCTACTCTTCAATTTTCGGGCTATGTGCATGCCCCTATGAGTGGCGGGTGGCAGTGAGTTGGGCAGAGACCTAAGAAACGATGCCCTTTATTTTTTAAATTTTTGTTTATTTATTTTTTTAAAGATTTTATTTATTTATTTGACAGACAGAGACAGAGAGAGAACACAAGCAGGGGGAGTGGGAGAGGGAGAAGCAGGCTCCCCGCTGAGCAGGGAGCCTGATTTGGGACTAGATCCCAGGACCCCGGGAGCATGACCTGATCCAAAGGCAGATGCTTAACTGACTGAGACACCCAGGCGCCCCCAAAACTACACCTTTTATTTTCAAGTTGAGGAATCTAACACTTTTTATTAATGCAATTCCGCATCCAGCCGCCTTCCTTTCGCAGGTGAGTTAGAAATTTAATTGCAAGTGTCACTGGTTTCCGCAGGAGGACTTCACCCATCTTCCCTGTAAATGACAGACTGCTGGAATGTAAAGCATTTGGTTTTTCACAAATGCTTTTACTTGGGTTGGAAGCCGTGATCTATGTTCCAGGTCAAAGGCAAGAACACACTTTCCCCTATCTGTTTCCAAGCGATCAATCATTGATTTCCCAAGGGAATTGTAGTTCTTGGGCATGTGGCCTGTTTTCCATTGGCTTCTATTATCATTTGCTAATTAGATTACAACCTAGTATTTACCTTACTCTGTGGTTTTGAGACCTTCCCCTGCAGTGTTTTTCTGTTAGCTTTATAAATGCTGCAAATCATGCCTTCTCTTGGTCTTTTGTGTTAAACTGGGAAGAGTGGGGAACTTTACATTCATGTCTTTTTTTTTTTTTTTTGGAAGTGGGAGTGGTAAAAAAAATTAAATTAATCTTACTTTATATTTAGACATGACTCAACTTTAAGGATATGCAGTGAGGAAATTTTAGAGATTTTGTCATCCTGGGACTACTTAAGGTTTTAAAATATAACTTAGTTTGAATCGATAGCTTGCTTAAGCTTAATAAAAATTTGTTCTTTATCATGGAATAGTATCATGTCCCACTGCGATGATTAATTTCATGTATCAACTTGCTAGGGTATGGTGCCATGTTCTTTGGTCAAACACCAGTCTAGATATTGCTGTGAAGGTATTTTTAGATGTGATTAATATTTAAATCAATAGATTCTGAGTAAAGCAGATTACTCACTGTAAGGTGGGTGGGCTTTGTCCAATCAGTCGAAGACCTCAAAAGCCTGAGGTCCTTTGCAAGAATTCTGCCTCGATTACAAAATAGAAACTTTACCTGATTTGCTTGTCTTTGTACTTGAGAACACAACTTCAACTCTTGCTGAATTTATAGACTGCCCTGCAGATTTTGGACTTGGAAGCCCCCCACCCCCAGTCACCTTAGTCAATTTCTTAAAACGAATCTCTGTCTCTATATTTGTATATGTGCTATTGGTTCTGTTTCTCCGCCCCATTTACCTCTAATTTTTTTCTAAATTTCCCTAAGATCCTATTTATCAAGGAACTTTCTTCTAAAATACTTTATGAATCCAAAAGCAATATACTTTAGTTTCTATTCTGACCCCAGAGGGATAGCTAACTTTATTTTTTGTCCATTAAAAGTTCTTGGTTCATTTCAGGACAGTAGGCATCACCGAAAATAAAAGATAGCCCAGATGCTAAATGCAAGAAGCAATTTCTCTATGGCTCAGGGGAGACATTTATTATAATGGGATCATTGGCTATAAACTGTCTCAGACATTTTTCAAAGTGGATGGAAACTTGTTTACCCAAAAGCTTGCATATCAGATAGAATTTTGTAAGTTGGCTACTGGGGTTTTTGGGTGAATTGGGGGAGCAGTATGGGGCATGCAATAGAATCTCCCATGAGCTTTCCTCTCACTTCTGAGAAGACACCTTGCTGGGGGCATCTCTGTTCATGCTGCTTGCATAAGTGTTCCAGGATACACTCACAAGTCCTCTCTTTCTGTAGCCATCCTCCATTTCCTTCCACTTTTAGGAGGAATAAAACAGGCAGAAAAGAGAGAGGGCTTTCTGGTGCAGAGAAGCTAGAGAAAATTTCCACCTGAAGGGGCAGTCCAAGTTTATTTTAAAATTTCCAAAATACTCTGGACTCCCCCAACCAGGATTGGTTTCAGAGCATCAGTTGCAAATTTCTTTCCAGGAGTCCTGACAGGGTTGACCATTTCTGTTTAATTCTCTAACCCCAAAACTCTTTCTACCACAGTCTAATATATGGGGTGGAAGACTTTAGGAGTAGACAAATGTAATACTCATTAAAAAGTTCACTAATTTCTTGGCTTCCATTGAGCATTTTTTTAAAAAGATTTTATTTATTTATTTATTTATTTGAGAGAAAGATAGCATGAGCGGGGGTGGGAGGAGGGGGAGAAGCAGACTCCTCGCTGATCAGGGAGCCTGACTCGGGGCTCCATCCCATGACCTGAGTGGAAAGCAAATGCTTAACTGATTGAGCCACCCAAGCTCCACCCCCACCCCTTGAACATTTCTTTATAAGTGATGTATCAGGTGAATGAGTGTAGGGGAAATGTACGACTAAGATAAGGTCTTCAACATACAGACTAACTGGACACTAGACATTTCACATGGACAAGTACTTACACAACACTAGAAAACAAGAATCTGGTACATTTCCTACCATTACCAAGACTCCAATTTCATGGTGAATGGAAGATGAGAGACCCCCAACACTTAATAGTACCCCAGAATTAAAGGGTTTCCTGGGATGAGGGTCTTTCAGTGCTAAAAACCGAGGTACCCCAGGGAAACAAGGCTGGGTATAAAAATCAGGCAGGAAGGAATTAATGCCAAGAGTGGTGAAGAAGAAAGTGGAAGCATACAGATGAGAGAAGACCTCCTGGAGGAGGGAAAACTGCAGGAATTTAAGAATGGGGAGCATTGAAAAATAAAAAAAAAA
>NC_048219.1:182633850-182640785 GCF_002007445.2 Ailuropoda melanoleuca
GAAAATAAAAGATAGCCCAGATGCTAAATGCAAGAAGCAATTTCTCTATGGCTCAGGGGAGACATTTATTATAATGGGATCATTGGCTATAAACTGTCTCAGACATTTTTCAAAGTGGATGGAAACTTGTTTACCCAAAAGCTTGCATATCAGATAGAATTTTGTAAGTTGGCTACTGAGGTTTTTGGGTGAATTGGGGGAGCAGTATGGGGCATGCAATAGAATCTCCCATGAGCTTTCCTCTCACTTCTGAGAAGACACCTTGCTGGGGGCATCTCTGTTCATGCTGCTTGCATAAGTGTTCCAGGATACACTCACAAGTCCTCTCTTTCTGTAGCCATCCTCCATTTCCTTCCACTTTTAGGAGGAATAAAACAGGCAGAAAAGAGAGAGGGCTTTCTGGTGCAGAGAAGCTAGAGAAAATTTCCACCTGAAGGGGCAGTCCAAGTTTATTTTAAAATTTCCAAAATACTCTGGACTCCCCCAACCAGGATTGGTTTCAGAGCATCAGTTGCAAATTTCTTTCCAGGAGTCCTGACAGGGTTGACCATTTCTGTTTAATTCTCTAACCCCAAAACTCTTTCTACCACAGTCTAATATATGGGGTGGAAGACTTTAGGAGTAGACAAATGTAATACTCATTAAAAAGTTCACTAATTTCTTGGCTTCCATTGAGCATTTTTTAAAAAAGATTTTATTTATTTATTTATTTATTTGAGAGAAAGATAGCATGAGCGGGGGTGGGAGGAGGGGGAGAAGCAGACTCCTCGCTGATCAGGGAGCCTGACTCGGGGCTCCATCCCATGACCTGAGTGGAAAGCAAATGCTTAACTGATTGAGCCACCCAAGCTCCACCCCCACCCCTTGAACATTTCTTTATAAGTGATGTATCAGGTGAATGAGTGTAGGGGAAATGTACGACTAAGATAAGGTCTTCAACATACAGACTAACTGGACACTAGACATTTCACATGGACAAGTACTTACACAACACTAGAAAACAAGAATCTGGTACATTTCCTACCATTACCAAGACTCCAATTTCGTGGTGAATGGAAGATGAGAGACCCCCAACACTTAATAGTACCCCAGAATTAAAGGGTTTCCTGGGATGAGGGTCTTTCAGTGCTAAAAACCGAGGTACCCCAGGGAAACAAGGCTGGGTATAAAAATCAGGCAGGAAGGAATTAATGCCAAGAGTGGTGAAGAAGAAAGTGGAAGCATACAGATGAGAGAAGACCTCCTGGAGGAGGGAAAACTGCAGGAATTTAAGAATGGGGAGCATTGAAAAATAAAAAAAAAATGGGGAGCATTTTCTTGGATAGAAGTGAGGAGGTATTTCAAGCAGAAAGCTCAGCAAGAACCAAGAAACAGACAAGGTTAAGCCTACTGTATCCAGAGGACAGCAGGCAGCTGGGGAGTGGTGGGGGCAAGGATGGGGGATGAGAGGGGAAGGAAGGCAACTGATTGGGGGTGGGGGGGTGCCATAGGAGATGAAACTGGAAAAGCTGGTTGTGGTCAGATCCAGGAGTCTAGATTTTATTCTGATAACAATAAGAACCAGTGGATTTTGAGCAGGGCCCTGCCATGATCTAAAGAATGTTTTGGTTTAAGGCTATTAAAAAAAAAAATTGGAGAGTGGAGGGGGTAGGAGATAGGACAGACTACAGTCTGGGAGATCAAGTATTTTACTAATTAAAGTTTGAGGGAATGATAAGATAAATTGGTTTGATTGCAGAAGAAATATGAAAGTAAGAACAAATATGAGAAACATGTCAAAGAGAAAGTTGGTGGAATCCTGTAACCGATTAAGAATAGGAGTAGATAAATTAGAATCAATGATACCATCAGACTTTCTGGAGTCTGAATCACTATGAAAATACTGGCAGCCGGAGAGCTCATCGCCTTGTCGGGGAAGCCTTCTGCCCTTGGCTCTAGGGATGATATCTTCCCTTGGGGCAAATAAAGGAATTTAGCTTATGATTACTAATACCTTAGATCATCGGGTGGCTGGTTTTGAGTACATCTTTGCTTTGGGCATGTATCACTGGTTGACAAACTAAGAAGTACATGAGTCTATTTCAACTTAATTTTATTTTTAGCTTACTTGAGCCAGGGTAGCAAAATATTCAACTCAGGCTTTTAAGTCACAATTCTTTCTCTAGGACTGTACCTAGAGTCTGAGTGTTTAAGGAATGACAAAACAAAAAACAAAACAAAAAAACACACCCAAGCTTGGGGGGTTGGGGGAGGGGCAGTCATAATCTCATAATCTGGGCTTCACGTGTTCTTGAGATATCAGTCATATTCTGGGGTTCCATAAAGGTGGCTGCTGAAATGATCCTCAGTTTTTTCCAACTAACCTTTGTAAAGCCAATGTCTCATTCAACTATGGCTCTGCCTTTGCTTCCGGACTTACATTCTGTGGCTTCCATGACTCGCTGGGGCACAGAAATCTCTGCCACTTAGTCTAGGCTTCCAACCAGCTCAATTTACTGTGTAGCCACCTATTTCCTGGAGTCTGTTTGCCTCCATGGTGTTCGGTCCCCCCCAAAAAAAGAGGACACAGGGCCCCATTAGCGGGGGTCTCCCTAAATATTTATGCTTCTTTCTCATGCCCACTAACTAGTCCAGGACCACTCAACTAACTGTGGTGAAGTATCAGTCTCCCCACCCCCAGTTTCATCAGGGATCAATACTTTTATAAGCAAAAATGAAATAAAGAAAAGTGAAATCTAAAAAAGACAAGCCCATTTACATTATTATATGAGAGTCAGCAGACATAAAGTTACTGCCAAATTGTTATAAATGTTTCTAAATGTTTCCTCTCAGTATCTGTACTGTTCACATGCAGGAGGACTGTTCATAGGCATGGGTCTTAATCCATAGTCTACACCTTCACTGGCACAAATCTCGCCCTCCATTTTCTGCTTGGAAGTCTCTTTTCTGGTTCAGGGCAGAGTGGAAAAGAAACGATGTAAATTATCAAGAAGAAAATAATATCTCAAGATATCTTGCCATGTACCCAGTGTTAAAGTCATGATTCTCTGAGAACTACACACTCCCGTCCACCCTCCTCCATACACATGAAATTATTTGAAATTATAAACTTGGCAAATTACTGAAATTCTGGGCACCTCATTCACCTCATTTATAAAATGTAATTAAGCAGTTGTACCTATGGGGATTAATGGGTACATGAAGATTCCATAAGGCAATGTCCCTAGAACATCTGGCATGCCATAGGTGATTGGGAATGGTAACTATTACTATTACCAGGAAGACATAGGCTCAGAGAAAAATTAAGTTAAGGGCCAAGGGAGTCTGCAATTCATTTCAGGAAATAGACTTACAAAAACAAGAAGGATTAGACCTACTTGGTATGTCTTTGGGTCTTTATGATGGAGCTCGAACTTCTTGCTAAGTGTGAGCTAATTCATTCTCCCCATTCGTCTGCAAGTGTTGCGTACTAACACATAGTGTAAACTACTGGATTATTAATTACTGGGGGCATCACCGCTTCTATGACTCAGACACCTATCTCCCAGACTGTTTTACCACTTAAAAGTTAAACGAGTCCCTTATATTTATGGTTTTTAAAGCACTTTTGGAGGTTGGAGGATTAAATGCACTATAAGAATGTCTAGATTGCAATAATAATATCATAGCTTATTCTTGCAATGTTAAATACCCCAACACACAGGATATTCAATATACTCTAATGCAAACAAATCTTTAAGCTATCTTTCTTGTTAACTAAAAATGACACAAATTTAAATTAATAACTGATACAGTAATAAAACTGCTAAAAGATTGGATTCATTGTGCATTAAGGTCTAGATTCTTTATTTAGGCTGGAAGTGATTACGTGATAATAGAATAAACGCTTTGCTAAGTGTATAAAAACTAAAATACTCTGTATATCACAGAGGCACATTACATTTGCAGGGCATTCATTTACCTCATTATGCAATAAAATTTTTCTTTTTAAGTGAAATATCAAGGAGAAATCACTTTGCTGAATAGATCTCAAGGTATGTTAACCTTGGATAAGAATCAGCTTTTGACATAAGTTTCATGTCATCCAAATGGCTTTCTTTTGACCTTTAAAAAGAGGAAAGGGTTCTAGAGAAATCCAAACACACGTTGGCAAAAAGTCAAGTATTCTATTCTACTCACCCAAGAATTTTTTCCTTAGAAGAATCATTCCTAATCCCTAACACCTACAGGCAATGAATTAATCATAATTTTGAACACAGATACTGCTCTAACTCAAAATAATTCATCACTACATTGAGAAAATACTTTATAGTAAATAGTTACAATTTCGTACTGACTACAAAGTTAGTGATTAAACAAATAGCCAACCAACCTGTGGAACTATTTGGGTCAAAACATTCCACTTTCATATTGTTCAACTACTAAAGAAGATACATCTGGTTCCATTATGATAGTCTTTGTTTAGGTGGCCATGGAAGGAACCAGAAACATAATCTATTAGGTTGTTCAAGTCAAAAGCCAAGAGTTAGCTCCTCCCTGTCTTTCTTTCCTTCACCGTCCCTGATCCAATCCATTGCCCAATTCTGCCAGTTCAATAACCAAGCTATCTCAAACTCACCCACTTCTATCTTTACCAGAATCTCAGTCTAAACCATCATCTTCTCTTACCTGAACTCTGCAGTTGCTTCCTAACTGGGCTCCCATCTGTCCCTCTTGCCCCATTAAAATCTATTCTCCACACAGCAGTCAGAAGGGTATTTTAAAAATGCAAACCCCATTCCGCCAGTTGACTGACCAAGCCTCCAGTGACATTCTAGGACACTGGAATAAAACCCATGCCACTACCTGGGCCCACTTCTCTGCTCTGATTTCAGACCACTCTCCTCCCTTTGCACTCTGATCTGTCCTTGTTGGCCTGCTTCCTTTTCTTTAGATACTCCAAAGCTGTTTTTAGTTTAAGGCCAGTATACACGCTATTTCCTCTGCTGAAGTGTTTCTCCAAAATTCTTCCAAGGCTGACTCCCTCTCATTAATCAGGTCCTACCTTCTCAGAAATGTCTTCCTTGACCACCTCATATGATGTGGCCTTTCCTAGTTGCTTTCTATTCTATTTTTTTCTTTGTATTACTCATCACTCTCCAAAATATCTTATACCTTGGTCAGTGGTTTGTGGTCTATTTCCATGAGAGGGAGTGATTAGGTCTTCCTTGTCACTATTGTATCCCCAAAGCCAGCACTGTGCCCGGCATTCAGTGTGCCCTCAATAAATGTTTATTGGATATGTTCATTGACTGATAAGTGTAGATTCTGATAGGCACAGTGCTGGCTGGTGAAAAGGCTTTCTGGCTTGTCCAAAATAAAAATGTGAAAGGAAAAAGTATCTAACCTATTTGCATCCTTTTATCAAGCCTTCAACAAATACCATTTTCAAACAAGCTAATTCATTTAGAAATGATTGGGTTGTTAAGCCCTTTGAACCATCTCTAGAGGTTTATGATTGACTGATGGCATTTCCTGCACCTTTCGAGAGGAGTTCTTAATGTTATACGTTCTCTCGTGGACTATTTCAGAATATGTGTTACTTTTTGCCATTTTTATTTTACCCCATAAAGTACATAAATCAAAAAGGATGTTGCACTCATGGATGATAGACATTTTATCAATTCTTGCTGCCAGCATTAAAAATAATGTTTGGGCTGTTCCCCAGGAGTATATGTAATTCTCTTGATAAATTAATGACTGGTCTTGGCCTCTGACAGAAAAGAATGAAACTCCTCTTAATCTGTGCAACTAATGAAACGGGCTCCTATGTGAGCTTGCTTCAGGATGCTAATGACACAGGCTGTACGGCATCAGAAACGTAGCTACGAATAGGGGAAGTCACTCGGATTATTTACAGCCAGATTTACTCTGTTTGCCCTGAAGTGTTTCTTTTTTTTTTTTTTAAAGATTTTATTTATTTATTCGACAGAGATAGAGACAGCCAGCGAGAGAGGGAACACAAGCAGGGGGAGTGGGAGAGGAAGAAGCAGGCTCATAAGCAGAGGAGCCTGACGTGGGGCTCGATCCCATAACGCCGGGATCACGCCCTGAGCCGAAGGCAGACGCTTAACCGCTGTGCCACCCAGGCGCCCCTGCCCTGAAGTGTTTCAATAAAGCAAAAGTGAAATGGAGAGCTCATATCAGGAAGGAGATGGAAGAAAGTATTGCTGGAAAGGAAGGAAACACAAAGAAAATGAAAGGCAAAACACAAAAACGAACGCATCCATTTAAGGTCTCCAGCAGTGTTAAGTAGGAGAGAATATATTTTGGAATCAATAAACATATTTCAATTTTTCTTAATTGGGAATCCCCTCGAGATACTATTTCATCTAGGTTTCAGGTAGCATTTTCTCCTGTCCCTTTCTTTATTTTTCGATTACTTCATCGGGGACATACCTCTAAAGGTCAGCCTTCTCGCCAGAATGATCCACAAACTTTTTAAATGTCAGGGATCAATGGCTGAGGTGGCAGGAGGTACAGGAAGTAGAGAGGCACACATGGGACTTGTCAGCTTGCCACGGGCAGGGAGGATCGGAGAGGCAAGCTCAAGGAGGTGAAGGGAAGTAAAAAGTGCGGGATCTGGGCATAGTGACTTCGGGAATCTGAAGAAGCCACCAACTGACCCAGAGCCCTGTGGGGAATGTCCTTCATGCCTGCAGGAGATGGAGGCTGGTGAGGCTGTTGTTCTTACTCATGAAAAAGACAGTGTCAGCGCAAGAAGCAGTCAATCCAACCAGTACAGAGGAATGGAACAGGTCTGGAGATTTTCTAGCAAGATACATTCAGAGTATACTTATTTCTGAGGCGCCCTGAAAGTCTTCATGATGTCAGGGTAGTCAAAAGAAAATTAGGAAGCAGCCTAAAAGAAATATTATATAACTGTCACTTCTGCT
>NC_048219.1:182640896-182665407 GCF_002007445.2 Ailuropoda melanoleuca
ACACAAAGAAAATGAAAGGCAAAACACAAAAACGAACGCATCCATTTAAGGTCTCCAGCAGTGTTAAGTAGGAGAGAATATATTTTGGAATCAATAAACATATTTCAATTTTTCTTAATTGGGAATCCCCTCGAGATACTATTTCATCTAGGTTTCAGGTAGCATTTTCTCCTGTCCCTTTCTTTATTTTTCGATTACTTCATCGGGGACATACCTCTAAAGGTCAGCCTTCTCGCCAGAATGATCCACAAACTTTTTAAATGTCAGGGATCAATGGCTGAGGTGGCAGGAGGTACAGGAAGTAGAGAGGCACACATGGGACTTGTCAGCTTGCCACGGGCAGGGAGGATCGGAGAGGCAAGCTCAAGGAGGTGAAGGGAAGTAAAAAGTGCGGGATCTGGGCATAGTGACTTCGGGAATCTGAAGAAGCCACCAACTGACCCAGAGCCCTGTGGGGAATGTCCTTCATGCCTGCAGGAGATGGAGGCTGGTGAGGCTGTTGTTCTTACTCATGAAAAAGACAGTGCCAGCGCAAGAAGCAGTCAATCCAACCAGTACAGAGGAATGGAACAGGTCTGGAGATTTTCTAGCAAGATACATTCAGAGTATACTTATTTCTGAGGCGCCCTGAAAGTCTTCATGATGTCAGGGTAGTCAAAAGAAAATTAGGAAGCAGCCTAAAAGAAATATTATATAACTGTCACTTCTGCTCTCTTTATGTTTGGTTGTTTTCCAGAATCTCTACGCTTTACAGAATTTGTGAGGGTGGTTGGAGATGTGGCAGAAGCTTCTCTGTGCATGTCATTGTTTTTCCTTCCCCAGCTTCTCTCACTAAAGGTGGGGTTTGCCACCTGCCCGCACCGCATCAGTGCGCACACCAGCCCTCCAGGCTCTGCCGTCGCCACAGTCAATGAGAAGCCCAAGCAGGAGATGGAGGGAAGGAAGATAATGAGCCTAGGATATTTATCTTGGAAGCTCCCTCCTTGAAGAATCGCCTCTGGCTGGCTTGTCCTCAACCAAAGTTCAAGGCTTTCTCACACCAGCCTCCCCGTGTGACTCTCAGCTTTGGAGTCCCAGCAACCACTCCCATCCCATGCCTGGCAACAATACCCTTATGCAACTATCCTTGCATCCTGCTAGTTCTGCTATGCCATGGGTTTCCTCCATTGCCAGCCACTGAGTCTCATCCTGGATCCCCGTGGGGTGGCTGGGGCCCATGAGGGAAGCAGAGGAAAAGGAAGGAAGGCTTTCACCATCGTCCACTTCTGGGTGTGGACTTGCCCAAGTCGATGAACATGTGGCAGTGACAGAATAACAGGCTTGTGGGATATTCTGGAATAGTCTATGTCTCCTTCTGTGTGCCGAAATTCAGGAGGCCAAAGAACAATTCACCCTTCTCCACTCAGCTTTTTGTATTTGGCAAATATTAATTAAGCGCCTGTTAGGGTGGGTGGAAAGTGAGGACAAAATAAACAAGCAAAAATTACATACCAGATGGTGAGAAGGGCTGTGGAGAAAAATAGAGGTGGAGGGAAGGGGAAGCAGAGCACAGAGAGGCAGGGAGGACTTCCCCCAGCAGAGCACACGGGTCATGGCGGTCATGGCGGTCATGGCGGTCATAGCGACTCCACCGGGAGGGCGGCGCTGAACAAAGCTGAACGACGTGAGGCTGACCGACGTGAAAAGCTGGACTAAGCACCAAAAGCCACAGGGGTCTCAACCTCCGGTGGCACTCCTCCACCCAAGGGGCCGTTTGCAATTGTGTAGGGTGTGCTTGAGGGGGGCACTAGAGGAGGAGACACTGCTGATGGTCATTAGGTGACAGAACCAAAGAAGCCGGATGCCCCGCAATGCATAGGACGGCCACGGACAGTGAAGATCTGTCCAACAAAACCCACCAGTGGCATCCTCGTTGAGAAGCCCTGAGCAGGAAGAGCAAGTACAAAAGATTTGAGGTTGAAGGTCACCCCCCTTCCGAAAACACACGCACACTCATTTTTTAACCTAAAACAGCACGCCTGTGATCCCCAAGTCTTCACAGTTTTTCCAGCTGCCCCGCAGCACAGCGGCTCCAGTGAAGCTATGCTGTGTGCCCGACCCTCGGTGATGCCCGAGCTTCTCGCAGCGCTGGGGCTACCGCAGAGCCGGGGAGCCCCGGGTGAGTGCCCCTGGTTGTACTGCGGAAGGGAAGGGGAATTTGCTGGCGGTGACTGATTCGATTAGAAAAGACCAGAGGGACACCAAAAGTCCTGCCCATCCTGTGCACACGCAGAAATCATTTTTTGCCCTTGGAGTTCTTTTAGAAATAATAGGTGAACTTGTTGTGTGTGTGTGTTCTAGGATTTTATTTATTTGAGACAGAGAGCAAGAGCGAGAGAGAGCACAAGCAGGGAGAGGGCCAGAGGGAGAGGGAGAAGCAAGCTCCCCACTGATCAGGGAGCCATGCCGATATGGGGCTCGATCCCAGGACCCTGAGATCATGACCTGAGCCCAAGGGGAAGGCAGACGCTTAACCAACTGAGCCACCCAGGCGCCTCAAGAAATTATAGGTGAAGTTCTACAACATGCAGTATTCCCAAGGCTGTTACTCACTTTTTTTTGGAAATGCCAGCAGAAGTTAGCAAATACTTTTCATTGGTAATTTTGAGAAACAAGACATTTTGCATCTTCCCTCCGCACATATATGGTCATAATTTGTATCTGACATGGTTGCTATACATGTCAGATATATTCTATCAATCTATTCTTTCTTGTTTTAGTATAAACTACCAAGATAATGGGATAAAAGTATTAAGTTACAGTTTGATAAATTAAACTTTAAAAGAATAAGTTTATATTTTAAAAAAGTTAAATGTGGCTTTAAAATCCATTTAATATAATCCTTCTGTATGTTTGAGCTTCTCTTATACCTCCAACTGAAATCTTACATACTTGTTAATAATTCTTATGTGCTCCTTAATAATTCCATTGTTTCACCACTTATGAAGATTCACAGTACGGCCAGGTAAGCATCACATTTTTATTTTCCATTTTATTTTATTGAAAGGATCATAGAAGACACATAAAAAAATGGCCTCCAATTAAGGTTCAGATCTCATTGCCTCATAAGGACCTTTAGCTAGCAAGCCATGCTATGAACTAACTCTAGGAAAGGGGTTGTTCTGGGATATAGAGCTACTGTGGATGACTGGACTGATGCTCTTTTACCAAGACGGGGTAGTTTGTCATAAATCGGGGAGCAAGGCCAGAGTGAAGGCATAAACTGAAGTAGGACCCTGATACCTTATCTCCGATCATTTCCCCACTCAGAGTCAAAGACATTTCCTCTCCTCTGGTAATTCTTTAGTAAATGGCACTCTGATAACTCTTGCGGAACTGGTTGATCAGAATTATCCTCCATCTAATTTCCTTCTCCCACTCCAGAAGGACATAACAGTGCATCTTCTGTAGCACTGAAGAAGGAATGGTCTTGCATTTGCTCTTTGCATATTTCACCTGTGCTTGGGATCGGTTTCTGGGAGGGGATATTTAACACTGGCTGATAGCCTGGGCAACTGCTGTTCTCCACACTTCTCAGCAGACTGAAGGGAGATATCTGTAAATGTGCCAATAAATGAATTGAGGTACTCTGGATCTGGAAATCTAAACTATGTCCTAACTTTTCCTTCTTGTATTGATTGCAACCCCATGGATGTGCTCATCGGGACAAAAATCCATTCAAGCATCTGAACTTTCCTAGGAGAGAGAAAGAAGAAAATGAGTATCTCTTTGGTGAAGAACCTGATTCTTTTATTTGTTCCTATACATCCCTGGGATAAAATCCTGATGGTTTGCACTAGGATGGGTAAATGCATGGCATAGAATAGCTCTTTCCATAGTGACTCTTCGTTGTCCAACTTACAGCATGTTTGGAGCTTCTAGGCAAAGCCTAATATTTCCTAAGAGAAATTGCTAGGACCTGACCCCTGCCGTTCCCCTGAACATTGAGTGAAAGCAGTTTCGGTGATCATGGTCAGAAGTTCTTCAATAATACCCCATAATTACCTCCGCTTTTGAAATCTCATTGCAATTAGCCCATCCTTATTATTAACTCATAACTTATTACGGTACTTATTTCATTTTTTTCTTATACTAAGGTTATTTTTATACGTGATCTTCCCATTTGGATTATAAATTTCTTGAAGATTTTATCATCTGTTTTTCTATGACATCTGCCATACGGGAAAAGTAGAATAGATGCCCAGGGTTAAATAAATGAATTGAAAAGTGTCCGTGGACCTGCCCAGCACTATTAGCATTTCAAGAGTCTTGAAGGATCATCATTACTAATAACTTCAGGTAGAAGAGTTGCAGGTAAAAAGGTCTGCTTAGTAAATATCAACTTTGTTGAGTTAATCAGCTCTTAAATGAAATGTGTTACAAAATACTTTCATAAACAAGGAAATTGTTTGTCCTAGATGTTCACAACAATCCATAAACATTGTCAAAATAAATGTGGGGGCGCCTGGGTGGCTCAGTCAGTTAAGTCTGCCTTCAGCTCAGGTCATGATCTCAGGGTCCTGGGATCGAGCCCCGCAGTCAGCCTCCCTGTTTAGTGTGGAGTCTCCTTGACCCTCTCCCTCTGCCCCCCCCAGTTCCCACTCATGATAGCTCTCTCTATATCTCTCAAATAAATACATAAAATCTTTCTAAAAAAATAAATGTGTCCCAGCTAGAGTATGAATCTCATTAGGGCAGGTATTATATAATTAACATAAATTTATAATTAATATAAATTAAATGCATGTACAATATTTATATGTCTGTGCCTTATGTGGTAGGTACTCAATAAATGTTGAGTTTATTTTTAGGAATTTTTCATAGTTTGGCTGTAAGGTATTTGAAGAGCTCCTTTAATTCTCTTCCTTTCTGACTGGAATAAATGCAGACTTTGGGGCTCAGTGCGTGTCCTTTAAAGGGGTAAATGCAGTTAGATGATCCAGGTGTGACATGCCAACTGTGTGGGAACGAAACAACCAATGACTTAGGACTTTGATGAAATCTTGCCTCTTCCCCAGTCCTCAGGCCTGCATGTGTGGTTAACAGAAGCTCACCAATGAGAACAGTGGCAGCATCATGGCAAACTGGCAATGAACAGAGATAAGTATGGCAGGGCCAGGACTAAGAGAAATAGCCGTATAGTAGAAATGGTCCCTGAGGGGAAGAAACAAGGACCCCAATGACTCTTTCCAAAATCTGAGGCCTTCCCTAACCCAGTCTGACCAGATAGGCTTGATCTGATCACATAGGCAGGGACCCAGCAGCAAGAATCTGGGGACCCCAAGGACAGTCCTTTTGCAATTGCAGAGATTGTCAGAGGTCCATTTGGGCTGACATAGGGCCCTCGTATGGGGTCTGGAATCCATAAAGCCATCCATAGATCCTAGGAGGGGGATTACTGGTAACAGCTACCAACAACCAAAGGTTATTTGGCATTCAGAAGAGTGCAAAAGAACAGTCAGAGCTGATGAAAACCATGCCCAAAGATGAAGGGTTGGTAGGGGAAGCTGCAGCTCAATGACACAAAGTTATAGGACAATGATTCTTCATACATCTAAAGTGAAACCCTGATTGGCTCAAGGACAGGGCTACACCGATGAGAGTGTGGGTCTCCATGCTTAAATTTAGGTGGCCTAGGACCATGGCAGGAAAATCTTACCAACTCAGTCCTGGGTCTCTAAACTATAATCCTATTTCAATTCCTAGTATTTCATCTCAGCACTACTCTTGCATCCTTAAACCAATTCTTAATCAGCCATCAGTATGCTACTTCTAAATCACCATCCCTACCTAAAATAATTCCTCCTGGCAGTTAGCGTCTCCACTGACTGGTCTCCTGCAGTCTCCTAAGGGGTCTTGGCCACTGAATACTGATAGGTCAACCTTGTCATAGATACAGTCGTTTCCATGACATATGTAAGAAATTGACACACAGAAATGATATGTGATTTGTCACAGAGAAATTAACCCCAGGGCTGAGAATACCCTAGGGCTTCTAATACCCTCTATCATGCAAACCTATTTTCTTTTCCATTTCCAAAATGATCTTTCGCTTCACTGTGTTTGACAAACCAGCACTCGTTCTATAAACCATTTCCCTCATTTCTTTATTTGCCAACTCTAAACAAACTGTCTGTAGCCAGCTTCAGATTTGGTTCCCTGCAAAAGAGTAAAAAGAAGTAATCACAATATTGGGATTTTTAATGAAAGAATCACCAAGCCAACCTAATTAAAGAAGGTCAATTAAACATAGCAGTAAACCATCCGAAGCAAAAAGAACAATTTTCCATTTAGAAACTCAGGATACAGCAATTACCTGGTTAATTTGGCATGTAGCCAGGATACAGATTCCCAAAGCACAACCCTGTTTCTTACACTCCTGAGTAANGGGTTGGTAGGGGAAGCTGCAGCTCAATGACACAAAGTTATAGGACAATGATTCTTCATACATCTAAAGTGAGACCCTGATTGGCTCAAGGACAGGGCTACACCGATGAGAGTGTGGGTCTCCATGCTTAAATTTAGGTGGCCTAGGACCATGGCAGGAAAATCTTACCAACTCAGTCCTGGGTCTCTAAACTATAATCCTATTTCAATTCCTAGTATTTCATCTCAGCACTACTCTTGCATCCTTAAACCAATTCTTAATCAGCCATCAGTATGCTACTTCTAAATCACCATCCCTACCTAAAATAATTCCTCCTGGCAGTTAGCGTCTCCACTGACTGGTCTCCTGCAGTCTCCTAAGGGGTCTTGGCCACTGAATACTGATAGGTCAACCTTGTCATAGATACAGTCGTTTCCATGACATATGTAAGAAATTGACACACAGAAATGATATGTGATTTGTCACAGAGAAATTAACCCCAGGGCTGAGAATACCCTAGGGCTTCTAATACCCTCTATCATGCAAACCTATTTTCTTTTCCATTTCCAAAATGATCTTTCGCTTCACTGTGTTTGACAAACCAGCACTCGTTCTATAAACCATTTCCCTCATTTCTTTATTTGCCAACTCTAAACAAACTGTCTATAGCCAGCTTCAGATTTGGTTCCCTGCAAAAGAGTAAAAAGAAGTAATCACAATATTGGGATTTTTAATGAAAGAATCACCAAGCCAACCTAATTAAAGAAGGTCAATTAAACATAGCAGTAAACCATCCGAAGCAAAAAGAACAATTTTCCATTTAGAAACTCAGGATACAGCAATTACCTGGTTAATTTGGCATGTAGCCAGGATACAGATTCCCAAAGCACAACCCTGTTTCTTACACTCCTGAGTAGTTATTTTACATCAGTTTTCACAAGCATTTGTTTATAGGGTAAAATTTCTTCTGAAGATGGCTTTGGAAACTACATAGTTGAGTCCAATTCAAAAATCAGTTTAACGTCATCTGCCTCCATCCTATTGTTATCCTACCAAGCCCATCTTTTGGCCCATTCTTGATTTAGTATGCACCTGGAAGACATCTAACTAATGTCCTTCTGAAGAGAGCAGCCAAGTATCATCATTCTCCATGAATCCAGAAGACTTTCATTTCCTAATGAAGTGGTTCTCAAATTTTAGGGTTAAAAAAAATCAGCTGGAGATGTGATAAAAGTATCAATTCCCTGCCTTAACAGAAATTCACTCGATCAAAGATAAGGTCCAAAAATCTCCATTTTAATTAACACACACCAGCACTCTTTCTTTCTTTCTTTCTTTTCTTTCTTTCTTTCTTTCTTTCTTTCTTTCTTTCTTTCTTTCTTTCTCTCTCTCTTTCTTTCTTTCTCTTTCCTTCTTTCTTTCTTTCTTTCTTTCTTTCTTTCTTTCTTTCTTTCTTTCTTTCTTCTTTCCTTCTCTTTCTTCCTTTCTTTCTTTTTCTTTCTTTCTTTCTTCTTTTTCTCTTTCTTTCTTTCTTTCTTTCTTCTTTTTCTTTCTTTCTTTCTTTCTTCTTTTTCTTTCTTTCTTTCTTCTTTTTCTTTCTTTCTTTCTCTCTCTTTCTGTCTTTCTTTCTTTCTTTCTTTCTTCCTTTTCTTTCTTTCTTTCTTTTGTTTTGTATAGGTTCACAGACAATATTTGGAAATACTTATCCCTTATCACACTAATGAAATATTAAACACCCTCCAAGCCATCTTTATGCTGCTACCTGCCTCAATTTATGATATTAACCTGGCTTTGGTGGTCTCATGTAATAGAGATTCCAAGGACCAGAAGCATTTTCGGTTCTACCTACTGCTTTGTGAGTTATCTTACAGAGTTAAATAAAAGTCACAACATCTTGAAAATACATCACCTTAAGTTTATTTCTCCCTACTCAGACAAAAGTCCAGAACCTATATGTTTGAAACCTAATCTCCTTAATCATGTGCTTCTCTTGAGTTAAGGTTTGTATTTACTACTTTTCTATGTCCCTACAGAATTGATTACTGGGTGAACCATTTCTAGCTGTCTCCAAAAGTTGATTTCTGTGTGCTTTATAGAGTTGGACAGTCCCGTCAGGAGTTCCAAGGATATTATACAGGTGCTGCCTAACAGTTAGAGTTAACGTGGATGTGAGATAAAGTCCCACAGGGTACACAGGTATGCTTTTTTTCAAAAACAGACTGTCAATGTAAACAGAACATTAGCAAAGCTTCTATTGTTCAGTAAGATCTCATTTCCAAAAAAAAAAAAAAATGCGGATACATGAAAAAATGAATTCATTTTTAAGACCCAACAGTAGTCAATTTGATGAATGGATGAAATGTTGCCCCAAGGAGTGCTTTCCAGCCTGTTGTTCATCTTATTCTTGTGAAAGTGCCTGCCCTCAATTAAAGCAGGGCTCTGATTCAGTCTTCACACACTGGCATGAGCCCCAGACCCATGTGTTAGGCAGAGGCCAGGTCTGGCTCTGTGTATCTAAAACTTGGGCTCACTGTGATATCCAGAGGACCCCTGCACCAGAGTCTGTGATAATTCTGCTCTGGACCCAAGTAGCACTGAATTCTGGTGTGGCTCCAAACTTACTATACATACAAGGTGATCTGGACTCCCTAAGGGATGATGTCATGGCTCCAAGGGCATTGCTTTGCTGTAGTAACTGGGCATATCCAAAACAAGTTATAAGTCCAAGAGCCCATGGACTCACCCTTTCTGCAGGCTCCCTGGGTTCTAAGGCCCTCTGAGTAACCACAACAGTCTTCTTGAACCCAAAGTCGAGTTTTGGGATGACCAAGACCTCAGAATTTCCAGCTCCATACTAATGCCCCCCCCCCGCCCAAATTAGGCCAGTGGTATCTGCAAACTCTTCATGTGTTCTTTTAACTATAAATAACCAAAAACCAAAGCTCTAGGGGACTTCAGAAAATACTACTGCTTCTCAAACTGGATCATACACATCTCCAAGACTAACTGGTGGTATGCAACAGAGATCTATAAGTACAAAGGATTTAAGTACAGTGTGATTTTCCACAACACCAAATTTGTCTGAAAATTGGTGAGAGAATATACATGTTTATGTGAACACTCAAATATTATGGAGTAGGACGCAGCATTGGTGTAAATTCTACAACAAAAATAAGATCCCAAAGAAAATTTTTGCTTGCATCGGAATCTTGGCGCTCTGCCTCCTAAATGTCTTAGAGATTATGTTCATTTTCTTTTGTCATTCAGGGTATGGGTTTAGAAAAATTGGCAAGCACTATGTCATCTCCTTAGATGATCAGAGAGAGCAAATCATTTGTTCAAAGTCCACAATTAGCCAGTCTCCATGCTAGGTATGATTCCTACACATGCCTCCCACTTTAGCTTGTACTTGTTCCTTTTCCCCTTTGACAACGTAAACCACCTGGAGTTCGATCCTTCAGGTTCTTTTAAGGCTTAAAATACAAATAATCTCAGTAAGAATATAAGACATTGAAACCTTGGGTATAGATGATTGACATGTCTTATCCTTTTCTTCAATATTTTTACAGGAAAAGGGGGAGACAGAATATAGTGGTGCTTTGGAAGTGAATGTGGTTGTTTTCTTAAGTCTCTGTGTGTGTAGGATTCTGAGTTTGTCAGTAGACATGCAGCAGAGTGGGAGAGATACAGAACAAATAGAGAACCAAAGCACACTTTTTCCTGTTTTGCAATTTTGCACAATATAATAGTAGTTGATATAACCCAAGTATTGTCTACCTAACCTCAGCCTTTCCCTTGGAAAAATCATGCCTTCTTGAACATTTCCATCACTCTTGTAAAAAATATAGCTAACCATCTTTTCACTTGCAGCTGCTTGAAGTAATGGATTATGCTTTTGAACTTGCCAGTAAACTTCACGGTCCTGGTATAAATAGCCAACTTGTCAAACTTGCTTTCCAAGGAAGCCCTATAATGAAAAGCTTATCTGTTTGGGGGGGAAGTTAATGCCTCAACTTTGCCTCCAAGCCAGATCCTGAGAAAATTTCAGTGTAGAGAACTTCCTGCCAGCTATTGGGTCTTCTCTGGCCAGGCGTGGAGGCTGGTTTCGCTGAGGTTTGGTTTCAGCCACTCTCCTGGCCTCCAAAAGACAGCACTCTCCCTGTGAGCTCTGTGCCTTCTTCTGCTTTTCCTTTCCCTTTGAATAGACACATCAGCTGATCAAAGGGGTCTGCCTGCCCAAACTACCACCCAAAGAGACAGAAGTCAGTAAGGGTGTGATAGGACTTTTGGAGTGCCTGATGATGCAAAGCAAAAAGTCAAATAATTCTCAACCTGCTCATTACCACACCTCGGGGGACAGTCTGTGAAGCCAAGGGCAATTTCTCTGAATCTGGGTTGTCACGGGACAGCTAGCATTTTTCTTCTTTCTGGGAAATATAGATAGACAGAGATATCCCTAAAAAAGTGTCTGTGTTCTAACAGCAAAACCACTGTCAAACTTCAGAAGTTCAAAGCATATTTCTTTCAAGAGGAGTTAGAACAGAAATATTATTATTAATACTATGAAGAATGGCTTTGGAGAAATCGCCATACAGACCTATCCCATGCAAAAGTGTATGTCTAAACTGCCTTTTTGTGAGGAAATGCTGGCTTCATCCTCACCTGGGCTGTACAATTCTCAGAAAAACCCACGGGGTCCTGACCATTCGGGCCACATGGAGAGTCCTCCCTGGGAAGGGTAGGGGCTTTTGTTTTCTCCTTAGGTAGTTGAAGAATGATTGCTAATAAGAACCTTTTGGCCCTCTTTAGACACAAAACATGATTCCACAGTATGCCTGAGAGAAAGGCTGTGGATTTTAATGCACTTTATGGTCCTAGACAAAAGGAGAAACTCAGCAAACAACCGATGATAATCAGGCCAGCCTCTCTGAATAAATGTTTCTACCTGGCTTCCCTGATAAAGATCCCAGACCTGTTGTTTCTTTTTCTTTTTTTTTCTTTTTTTTCTTTCTTTCTTCTTCTTCTCTTTTTTTAATCACTTCTAGATCTGTGGCCAGCTGTATTGTAGTTAAATTTCCAAATACTCATTTGGCAGCTTTCCTACAGTGGTGCCATAATGTTTATGAAGCCCGTGGTGCTAGTTTGAAAGTGACATGCACAGATATGCGCTTTAAAGGGGCATAAAATGAACAAAATGCATTACCAAATGCAATACCCAGTATTAACCACATTCATATAAGTTTTGTATTTGATCCAATAAACTAGTGGTGCCAGATGTAAAATTAGCCTGTAAAAGTCTCCATCCATTTCAGCCATCCATGATTCCTATTCTCAAATACCAATGTACAAAGGTAGCATCTTTCTAAAAAAAAAAAAAAAAAAGGTTTAGAAAGAAGTGTATAATACATGCCACATGCAGCACACCTATATTCATTATCTACCACGTATGTTAATGTACATAACATATACAATATATTTCACGATATAGGATGTGTGTATACCTTAGATATGAAATAATTACAATGATTTCAATGATTGAGGAAATGGAATGAAGTTCTCTCATTTCTGATTTGACTTACTCTGTGTCAGGTACTAAAGGGATTTTAAAAGCCCTGTGTCCTTGAAAATTATTTTGGTAGTTTGTCCCAATGTGCTCCTCTTGGAAGAAAACTAATCTTTTGTAGAGGACATCCGTGGTGTTTGCCCAGCCAGTCACATTGCCCATTCTTCCAATAAAAATCACTTGTGGCTCAAGCCAATTGCCCTCATGCCCTCCCCTGGGAGCCCAGGCAAGAATGCACACAGAAACCAAGCCTGCTTAAGTAAGTCATTTGCTCTCTACTCTCTCCAGTTATTTGGTCAGGAATGGACATGTGAACCAAGCCAGGGCCATGAGATGTGGTCCAGGCTCTTATTAGAATCTTTAGGAAGAGAAGAAACCTGCCCCATTAAACTTGACTGTGTGAGGATGCTTGCCTTTTGCTGATGAGGGACGTCACCAGAGGAGAGGCCACTCAAGAATGAAGCTGGCTCAGAAGAAGGCAGAGTTTAAAAAACAGAGAGAAGCTCATCTCTGAAAACATTATTTGGGAAATCAGTTCTTTCTTGGATTTTTCAGGCAAGTCGGTTGGTAGATCCCTTTCTTTGCCTAAGCCATTTGGGGGTAGGTTTTTTTCTCTTGCAACTGAAAGTATCCTAACGAAGACATCTTTAGAAGGTTCCAGTTAATTTTGTCAGAAGACAAATATTATCTTCCCTGAACAGATTAAAAATCTAAGCTTCAGATAAAAACTAAGTGAAATAACTCACCTAAGACCACACAATTAGTAAGCTTTAGGAGCAAAATCTGTCTAAGTCCAACGTATAGGCTTTTAATATAAACTCAGGGTCTTTAATCTAAGAACCTTTAAATGTAAATACCTGTGGAAGGAGAAATAATTTAAGCAAGTTATAAATAATTTAAATCTCAATAAATGAAAGAGCTAAATACGCTTTTAGTGAGAGAACCAGAAAGAACTTCAAAGGAAGTGGAATCTGGTAGAAGCCTGGATGTATATCTGAACTGAAGAGAAACACTTGGAGGAAGCAAGTGGTTAAGAGCTGACATCCATTGAGGGCACATGTACAAACCAACTTAATCCTCTCTCAAACCCCATAAGATGGATGCTACGCTTATTCCCATCATATAGATGAGAACATTGAAGCACAGAGAGAGGCAATACCGTGTCCAAAGTTATGCGGTCGCTAGGTGCGGCAAGCCTCCAGATCGGAGTCTCACCTTTAATATGTAAGGAAAACACAGCAGATGATCTCCTAAGTAGAATGTATTAGCTGTGCTGACAAATATTTACTAATTGCTTTGGCAGAGATATTTTTCTAGAAACCTACGGTCTCTAGAATGTGGTTTGATAAAATAGTGACCAAACAAATGATTTCATCTCTGAGGCTTGACTTTAAGAAAAACTTGGCTATTGTATAGAAATGTGTTATAAACAATTCACTTCCACTGACACTCCAATGCATAGAAATTATGATTACAATAGCTCCCCTTATTAAGAAGCTTATTTAATGGAGTCTGATGTGCTAGGATCTTTATTTTTTAGAAAGGAAGAGGAAAAATTATCAGACCTTTTTTGCAACCTAACTGCCAGAGATGTTATTGGAAGCTCTTTGATGGTTATTATAGATAGAATGCTGTGGAATCTGAGGTACTCAACAGAATTTTTAATAATTACTTCACATGACTTGAGAATTTAGGTAAGGTCTGAAAATCTAAGAGACGAAGATGGAGTATGGAAAGACATATTCAGAGCTGACATGTCTGCACTCGTAGTCTTCAAACCTTCAGAGGGTTCATTGATAAGGCAAAGGGTAAAGGTCACCCAAAATACTTCCCTTCAAGCAATACGGATTTGCGTGGTCCTGTTCTCAGTCTGCTTCCAACGGGCTATGTCTTGTAGGCAGCTATGAAAAGAGCTTTGTCTAAGCAAGGCTTTAGACTGTCCTTTACGACCTTACCCTAATTTTCCAGAGACACTGGACTGACTCTTCCTTTGTGGGGAAGGTCAGGCAGAGAACATCTTAAGAGATGATAAAAGAGGTGCTGAAGAAATGAAGGGAATGTGATTCTTTCAAGACCATAAAGCCACTTCCATGTGCTAAGAATAATATAACATTATAGATGCCTGCCACTTTCATGTCTTTTATGTAAAAATAGTAACTTTAGAGGAGTTTATATAATGGTCATTTTAACTTGCCAAAGCAGGGTCCTTCATACCAGGCCCCAGCTCCCTGACCGTGGCTCCCCTGGACATGACCGGAAAAACAGACTGGCTTGTGAAAATGCTAATAATTACATTTTTTTAGTAGACATTTCTTACTTATGGGGGATGTGTTGACAAGACATGAAGAAACATTAAGACTTTAAAACAAATGCTTCATGTAATTATTCTATGATAGCATAAAATCAGTCTCTTAGAAGAGGAACCCTGGGGGAATGGGATAGACTGGTGATGGGTAGTAAGGAGGGCCCGTATTGCATGGTGCACTGGGTGTTATACGCAACTAATGAATCATCAAACTTTACATCGGAAACCGGGGATGTACTGTATGGTGACTAACATAATATAATAAAAAACATTAAAAAAAAAAAAGAGGAACTCATTCCTTCAGAAATGGAAATAGGCTGTTGTGGAAAATTTTAAAAATTTGGAATGACAACCTAGAGTCCCATACTATGAATTGCTTATGCCCTGAGAGATTTTTCAAATATGAAGGAACACACTCCAAAGTTCATAATTTATTTAGCCGTTTCATTAAGAATGGCCAAAAATGTTAAAAACTGAACAAAATGGAGACTGAATCCAAATCAAAGCATTGGTCTATAAACAGTTCGTGTACATAGAACTTAATACATCTGTAATAGGATTTTGTTCTTAGGAATACCATTCTCATGTCACCTAATAGGAAAATACCTTACCACGAAAAGTGGATTTCAATGTTACTCGATAAGTCAAATTTTATGATTGTTTTTGTTCTATTTTTGTTTTTGTTTTTCCCCTAAATGGAAATACTGACTGCTTGTGTTGGCAAAAAACCTTTTTTTCTTGCCATTTTATCTTAGTGTTTGGTAGATACACACAAATGCAAATGAATACTTCATCAACTATAGGATGGGATGAACCTAGAAACAATGAGAAAGAAATAGCCGTAAGTATCCTATGCTATACCTGTGGAAGGTTTTTGGGTTATCCGTATTCTAGTTCTTCTTCATTTGTGGGGGAATGAAGTATAGACTATACTTGTATTCCATTCAGTGATGCTGAACTCAATCTTAAGTCCTAGGTCATTAGCTGACCATTAATGGTTGGTATTATAAATGCTCTCCACTCTTACAATGGGATTTCTTAGATTCTCTGGAAGCCAGGATTTTTTTAAACTTGGGTTTTAAGAATTTGCCTAATACCCTTAGAAAATAAAGATTAATAAAACTCTTCCCTGTGTAAGATAAACCAGGCATAGATAACTATATTCATTTTAATAATTTGCCTTTATAATAGTCTTCCATAAAAGAAATAAAAAGTACTTAGATTTAATTACTAATATGTATCTCTACCTCATACATTGCCGATACTGAAAGACAATTCACTTTAAAAAAACAATATATTAATGTGAAACAATTCTGTAACATCAAAGCAAATCTTACAGCAAAAGATCAACATCCTTGGAATATTTCTTGCCACCTATATTCAGTTAGAAAATTTTCTGTGCTTTTTAAAAAAATATTTTTTCACTCGTGCTAGAATGCATATTCAAGGCTATTTGTCTTGAGTTGCAAAATAAGTAATCAATTTAAAAACAACTTTTCTGGAAAAAATAGGAAATCATTCACTTTTTTATTTACTAACCATAAATGTAAATATTTATGTTTTATTATATAACCTATTTTCTTCTGTATTACAAAATTTGAGTCTAAACATATTTCATATTCTAAATATTAGTATTTGGTAAATCATTTTGGTTTTTATCATTATGCACGCATGCTTCAAAACAGCACTTTTTGCCCTAACCCATGATCACCATTGCATTTTCAAGATTAATAGCATAATTTCAAGATAGATGAAAATACTAAGATATATATAGTCTGTGCTTCTATTTGGTAACTGTACTATAATTTTAGATATTTTGTTCCCAACCGAATTTCCTGTTTTTAGAAGTTATATAAAAGTCTCTTAAAAGTCAAGCCAGAAGACACTGACAGATGTTAGCTCCTTTAAGCTTTCAATACTCAAGAACAGATGATATTAACTTCTCCTAGCTTTGGACATGCTATGATCTTGTCCAAGAGTTTTGGCAATTCCTACTGTCTTTAATTGCAGGTAACCTTCTGTATACATAATGCCTTTCATTTTGATTCCACATCCTATAATGATTTTTAAGAGCGATTTTATAAGAAAAATCAAATTTTACTCTTTAGTGAAAATTCAATTGCGTGCAGAGCCATCATTGCCAAAAATCTAATTAAGGTGACAAGAGAAGGAAAGTCACCTCTATACACAGCTGATCTCACATATGTGCAGTCAAAGTTCACTGCTTCACTCTTACTCCCTGCCTGGCACTGAGAGTAACAGGCAACCTAATACCACTAATATTAAAATAAAGCAGAATGGATCTTATAGTCAGTTATTTCTGCTTTCTGAAATTCTGTTAAAATCTCATAATTCTTTTTCAAAGTTCTATGTGCTTTTCAAGGTACTTACATTCTCTGGCAGAAGGATCTCTCTCCTACAACTTCCTCTGGAGCATTTTATTTCATGATTATATATGCATCTGTGTTATTTATTCTACTAGATTGTAACTGTGGAAGCATGCATGGAGGATCGTGTTGCCCCAGCCACAGTTAGTGTGGCTCTCTGTGCCAACACATTCCTACATAGTTCTGGGAGTTTCATTAAAATTAATTCAGCACAAAGGTAGAGGTAATATCACAAGCTATTCTATTAAACTGGCCATCCTACAGAGGTACCAAACACAGAAAGTAGTAAGCGTTCTTGCAAATGTCGACCCCCTTCACTCAGGAAGAAATCCATTTTCTTGCCTTCCAGCATAATCCTAGCAAAGATATCTTTCATGCCAAAAATGTCCATTCTTGGATTTGAGGACAGGTTACGAAAAAGAGCAGAATCTGTATTTTTCTTTACAGTGGCTCCTAGCAAATGCTCCATTTAGTATCTGCTGAATGAATGGGTATATAAATTAGAATATCTATGTGTTTGTTCTCTATTACTGCATTACAAATTACCCCAACTTTTAGCGGCTTTAAAACAACAAATATTAACTGACAGTATCTGTGGATCGGGAGACTAAACTGATGCTTAGCTAGGTGACTCTGGTTCAAGGTCCCTGATGATGTTGCAATCAAACTGTCTTTTGAGGTTGCATTCAACTCAAGACTCAAATGAGGCTGACCAGTGTACTTGCAAGCTCCCTCCTGTGGTTCATTGTCAGGCTTCAGCTGGACTTGGGAACCTCAATATCTCATCATGCCTTGTAGCATACTCCCAGCATGACTGCTCACTTCCCTCAACATGAGTGACCCAGAGAGAGAAAGAGACAGAGAGGAGGTCAAGGGGAGGGAGAAAGGCAGTGAGGGAGGCGAGGAGAGAGGAGGAGGAGACACAGTCTTTTTCTGTTTAAACCCTAATACTGGAAGTGACTTCCCATTACTTCTGCTAGATTCTATTTCTTAGGAGGAGACAGTAGGTCCAACTCACACTCAGTGAGAGAGGATGACACAGGGTGTGAATAAAGGAAGACGGAATCATGGCAGATCTTCTTAGAGGTTGCCTACCCCTGTGTACATGAGATGCAACATGACCCTATCATTCTGCGCTTTTCAATGCATTTCACTTAGGAATTAGATTTATTGTAAATTCAATTATCCATATGTAAACTATTCCTTTTTTTTAAAGCAATTTATTAAATTTCATTTCTAAGGTGACCTGCCGTATTTGGTAGTTAGAGATGGCTGCTGCCTATTTTGTCTAGGAAGTGTTAGCTGTGACCCCTCATCTCTGCTCTTCATAGCTTTTCTTCTGCCAGTACAGTAGACTGAGCTTCAGGTCAATGTTCCATCAGGTGAGAATAGAAACTGCAAGGTCTTTTGAGGTCTAGGCTTGGGACTTCCCCAGTGCCACTTCTGCAGCAAGTCATAAGGCCAGCCTTTCAAGGAATGGAGAAAACATCTCTATTTTCATTGAAGTGGGTGCACAGATGGAGATGGGAAGACTTTCTGGCTGTTAGATTGTCTACCACACTCTTTTCTCTAGTCGCAATATGTCATACGTCTTCTACGTACCAAGCATATTTACCCTCTCTCACGACTCCCCTAATCTTATACTGTTATGAGGCATGAAGTGCACGATTTGCTAACTGCCTCAAATCTGGCTTCAGAAGAAGCTCCCTGGTAGAGCTCTTCAGGTGTGGTTGTTCTTAATCCAAAGACTCTGAACTAAAAAGACAAATTGCCCATATGGCCAACATACATAGTGAGACAGTGATAAGATAACTGTAATAAACACCCTTGTCCAAAAAGGAGAAAAACAAAAGGCACGTGAGTGTGGGTAGACCAGGACAGCCTCACTGACATGCTTGGCAATTGACGCTAGTTGTTGGCTGAGTCACGGTCTCCACGAGGCCTCGCTTTCTCAAGGTGGCTAGTTGGGCTTCTTCATACCATGATTGTCAGATTCCAAGAAGGCAAGAGAGAAAACCACAAGTTCTCTTGAGGTTTAGGTTCCAAAGCCACATCATATCATTCCTGCCCCAGTCTGTTGGTCAACATAAATCACGAGTTAAATCTGAATTTCAGGAAATGGGAAATATTTGGGAGGAATCATTGGAGCCATCTTTGCAAATCATGGACCACTGGCCATCTCTGCCACAGTTTAATGCTTACAACATGAATTAAAGTTTAAATATTTTACTTTAGGTATTTCTAGCAATTAAATAGTATCTTCATAGTATTTCTACATATATCATTGACCCAATTCTCTTCTCCACTGGGAAGCTGGCACAATCATATGTGCAAATGAAGGGATGTAAGATTTCAGAACATATAGTAGAAAAAGAGAGTTGAAAGTGAATATTTACTTCACCTTGCCATTTCATCTAACTGGGACATTGTCAAGGGCTTGTAGACAGCAATATCAGACTCAGAGATGTGGAAACAGAAGAAAATCAGTTTTTGACTGTAATGTCCTACCAGAAATGGCTGATGGTAAGTAATCTGGAAGTCAAACTAAATAAAGGAAAAGTGGCTTAGCAGCCCAAATCTGAAAGGACTATCCTGCAGGATAAAACAGTTTCCTACCTCGATTGAGCTACAGAGTATGCGTTTGTTCAGTTTCATTAATGATTGTTGTTGAAGACAAAAATCCACGACCAAGACATTATATTGATAGTATCAATGTTAACCGGTGACTTCTGCTTTTTTTTTTCCCCAAATCTTCTACTTGACGATTTAGTAAAAATCTAAATACTCGTTGATAATAAGATGAATAGAATAAACTCCAGTGTTGCAATTATTTTCAGTTATTAAATATGGGGAATCATTTGATGCAGTGTCTTTAAAAAATTAAGGAACAAAAGAGAACTATTATCTTCTTTGTATACTATAATTTTTTTCCTCAACTTTTAAAAAAATTCTTTGAGTGCAGCTCAATGTGAAAGAGGAAAAAAAAAGAACTTCCTACTTTGTTCAGTTTGCTTTTATTAATTGAAATATCAATACAATAGAAACAACTAGAATATTTTTATAGTTGCCACATTTCTTGATATCTTGGAATTATCTACTGTGCATTCATGCCTGAAAATAACTTTTAAAGAGAATGGAGAACAGCTAATGGAGTGTGTGGAAATCGTTCTTCCTAGGATTAGGAGAGCCTAGAACTAATTGGGGAAGAGCAAATTCCAATAACGTGGGTGTCTCACCCCCCACCCCCATTCCCACCCACTAGGCAGTATAGTTTTCTGGGAGAGAATGAGGAAAACATTCAGCAATAGCTCTGAGCTACACCCTGCAAAGGGAGTGGGCACTTAGAAACACAAGGCAGGACATTACAAGCTTGCAGCAGAGAGCCTGGTGGACACCCAGAAAAGTTGTTCAAGGTCACATGCAAGGTAGTATTGAAGCAGCCAGTCAGTAGAAACCCCTTGACTTTTCAGGATTCCCCGCAGTGCCCTGCAGTCAACAGCGACCCTGAACTCTCCTGCTGTCTGTATCTGGCTACTCTTCTAATGGACCCTCACACTTGCCCAGATTTGAGTCAGAAAATCTCAGGGGGCGCCTGGGTGGCACAGTCCTTAAGCGTCTGCCTTCAGCTCAGGGTGTGATCCCAGCGTTCTGGGATCGGGCCCCACGTCGGGCTCTTCCGCTGGGAGCCTGATTCTTCCCCTCCCACTCCCCTTGCTTGTGTTCCCTCTCTGGCTGGTTGTCTCTCTCTGTTAAATAAAATAAAATCTTAAAAAAAAAAAAAGAAAATCTCCAGCAGGCAGGACTCTGGGTCAGTCCCACCCCACTCTGTTTCTGCTTTTATCTCTGCCAACCTCTCAAGACCTGAGAATTTATGAACTTGATGACAAAGTAATTTCTTTAAAAAATGCAGAAGTTGAGCATATGTAGATGTATACCCCCACATCTTTCCAGCAAGCAAAAACATGTAGGTAATGTTTGACACTCCTTCAGTGAATCCGCAGATTGCTCCAATAGATAGCAACAGGACAGCTGCCATAGAGCCAGGCTGATGATGGACATTTGGGAAGGGGAATGGCATGTCCAGTTTCCTTTTCACAGCAGGTTGCTGGCTTCTTGTTTACTTTCTCCTCTTCCTCTGTCCTTTTTCCTCTAATTATCTTTCTATTCCTTTGGTTTTGATCAATCACCCCCCACGCCTACCGGGAAGGAGAGATTCTGGTTCAGTTGGTTTGGAACTCATATTCCATGGAGATCATATATCAGAGTGTCTAAGAGCTCTGGACCCAGAGAAGTCAAGTTCAAATCCAGGATGAGCCCCCACTGCTAAATGCACAAGTAACAGTACTGCCTCAGTGGGCTCGAGGGAACTAACAGATACGTAAAAGCTTTAACAGGGTCCATGCAGAGTTAGCTATTCTAATTGGCCTGTTACTCAAATCCCCCTCCAAATTTAGGCAATCTGTAAGGGTTGGGGAGGGACATAGACCTGAGCTGAGTGGATCACTGGCTGAGGTTATAACACTGAATAACAGAGAGTCATTACTTTGACTAAGTTTACCTAGAAGTGAAGAAATGTCATTTTCTATTCTTAGGTGGAAATAGGGACCCGAGGTAGAAATTAAGGTGAGTTGTAGGAATCTGTTTTTAAATTAGAGTGTTGTTATCTGAGTATGTGAATTGTGAAAATATTATACCCACTACCCATATAACCACAATAGAATCTATCACGACTTTAACTGGGGACAGAGTAAAAAGGTTCTTAGGCAGAACTTCTTTGGGGCAGGTATCTCTTTGTTGAAACCATACAAGACAAGGGAGAGATGTGTGGCAAGTACTCAAGGTAAAGGGGGTCCCCGTTGTTCAGGAAGTAAGAGAGATTAGCAATCCCCAAATGGACGTCCTTCAGCAAGGCTGGAAGCAATATCTGGAAGGAGGTCTGTTAAGAAGCTAAGGTTGGACAGGCATGGAGAGGCCAGATCATGGAAGAACTTATACAGCCATGTTATAGAGTTGGGACTTAATTGAGACAACAATAAGGAGTCTTTAAGGGTTTAAGCAGGAGATGTATAAAGCTACTTTAACTTTAAATATCTAATTTTTATTTTTTTACCACTTCTTTTTCCTAGTGGACGAACTCCTCTCTCTCTCTCTCTCTTTTGTAAAGGATCATATGGGGGAGGCACAAAATTAGAAAAAGTGCCATCTGTAGCCAGTAAAGAAAGATATTTCTGTGAGGTTTCTGTTTTTGTTTTTGTTTTTGAAAAGAACACAACCCTGGGTTTTAAATTTCCACTCCTGCTCAAGCAGTGATTTCTGTGGAAAGGGGAGCATCCTTTGATTTTTTGCCAGAAAGAACTCCAAGGGGGCCATTGCCAGAAAGAACTGAAAGAGCTCAAGTCCTCAATAAAAGAATGCAGAGAAATAAAAGAAGGTAGAAAGAGAGGAGGAAGCATTCTGCCCATATTCCCCAATGAAATTTTCTCTTCCAGCTTTCCCTTGTTTTGCATTCTCTCTTATCCTTCCTCTCAGGATACACACACATTTGTACACACACACACACACACACACACACACACACACACACACCAAGCATCTGTAAAACATTTGGTTACTGGGAGATTCAAACACATTGAGTCAAGTGATTGCCAAACAGCTTTATTTTTGCTCTCATATTCTATCAGAAGACCTTGTGATCATTCTGGGATGATGAAGAGAAACAGAAGGATTTAGGACCAAAAATGAATCTGTCTCTTAACCCTTGAGCCTTCTTACTCTATTTTTGAAATGTGCTGGTAAAGAGATGGAAATGGATCTCTTTAGAAAGAGCTGGAATGACTTGTGGCAAATATATAAGAGGTGGAAACGGATATTCAAAACATACCTGTTCAGTTTACATTTCATGTGCTTTTCAAAAGGACAGACAAAAAAACCCTTTGAAAGAAAACGGAGCATTCAAACATGGTCAATAGTCAGATAATTTTATTATCAAACTTGGGTGTCTCAGAAAGCATGAAAACCTTTGTTCCAGAAGAGGAGGAATTGGGAGGCTTCTTTCCTCTGTAACAATATCGAAGGCAAAGACCGGTGAAAATCAGTTGTGTTACCTTAAATACTCCTTTAAAATTTAAAGAATGCCACTGATACTATCTTAAAGATCTTTATTTTTTTATTTGGATTATAAAAATTATCCCTCGTATCTACTCATCCATCTATTTATCCGTTTGTATGAACTTTCAAAGGTTCCAGTTTAACCAAGCTCCCCAAACCTGATTTGTCCCTAAAGTCTAACATGACTCAACCTTAGGTCTCCAGTCAAAATTGCTATGAGGTGTCTAACTTACTCTATACTGCTTTGCAAACACTCCCAAGGGTTTCATGTGTGTTCCAATTAACCTGATTGTGATTAAGTGTGTTAGAACTGAAGAGAGTTGTCTAATTTTCAAATTTTTCTTTTTCTCCTCTGTTTTCTTCTCCCTGAGACACAATATTGGATAGAATATCAATGCAGCCAATGTATCAACACATATATCATTGCTTTTTTCTGAACCGGGAGAAACCTAGTATTGACCCTCGACATCTTCATTCTTTTTTATCATGGACTTTTTGCAGTCTAAGGCAACCCTGTGGGAACATGCACCTTTGGGAAAGCACTAACCTGTTTCAACCCACTCACTGTGTGGNTCTCCTCTGTTTTCTTCTCCCTGAGACACAATATTGGATAGAATATCAATGCAGCCAATGTATCAACACATATATCATTGCTTTTTTCTGAACCGGGAGAAACCTAGTATTGACCCTCGACATCTTCATTCTTTTTTATCATGGACTTTTCTCAGTCTAAGGCAATCCTGTGGGAACATGCACCTTTGGGAAAGCACTAACTTGTTTCAACCCACTCACTGTGTGAAAGAGGAATCTGAGATCCAAAGTTGATCTGTGCAACATCACAGATACAGTGACCACCAAAACTAAGACTTTGACTCAGGAGTTCTAACACCAAATCCTGNGACTTTGACTCAGGAGTTCTAATACCAAATCCTGGCTCTTTCAAGTATAAGATTTTGGATTTTAAAACTGATTTATTTTCAGTTTTCTTCCTCCTTCAGATCAAATTGTGAGTCTGACGTGAGGTATTCATTAATCAGTTGAGTGGATCTAACATGTCAGAGCAGAGCAGAGTGAACTATTAGAGTATCAGGGATTCAGGATTTCAGTAAACAACAAAGGTCCAGAGTGATGGAAAGGGAAGACTGAGCCTAAAGTAAGAAATGGGTTCGTTGCAAAAATTGTCTACTGATACTTCTCAGAATAGTACTAGCACTGCCTAGATTCATGATGATCCATTAAATTCCAAGTAAAATAGGCTCTGAAACATTATATTATTCATTCTAAGCTACTTCTTTGTAATATGACTTAATTATACTATTTGCAATAATGAGAATGCCAATATTATCAGATATATCCATATCCAAAAATAAATACAAAACATTTCTAAGTCAAGTATACTTGCCTTTGGATTACTGACTATTTTTGGATTATCCTCACATTGTTTCACCTCATTAACACTAATGATCAAGGACTAATGGTGGAATTAGCTGAAGGGAAATCATCATATGTCAAAATAAATTCTTTCCATCTTTTGTAACAAAGAGCACACTTGAACATTAACTCATTGAAAAACAGGAATTATAGAAAGCCACAATTATATTTAACCAAAAAAAAGAGTGTAAATATTCATGTTTTGCACATCTAAGTCCAAGTGCTTTTAAAGAAGTCATACATAAATACACTTTAAAACTCAATTTTTAAAACATAGTAATATAAATTATTTCTGCCTCAAATTGTTTTTT
>NC_048219.1:182665507-182666246 GCF_002007445.2 Ailuropoda melanoleuca
TTGGCTTGGTGAATATCATGTAGGGGCAATGTCATTGGATGGGATCCTGGTGGATAAATAGTTACTTTTTCTATGAGTTGGACATCCTCAAAGGTGCTCTAACTGTGATGGAGTCCTCAAGCACCCATTTAATGACCTTTCACAAGTGGTCTCATGATCAAAAAGCCCTAGGACCCCATAAGCAGGATTTATCTCAGATGGTGACTATGCAGCTGGTTACACAGCTGGGAAACTGGATGAAACAACAGTCAATCAATTCATTTTGGCCATTTCCATGATTACCAGTAATTGTTCCAGCTGCACTGTTGTGTGGTGATCAATATTCATTGTAATGATGGCAAAAATGGATAGCACGCATGCCCCTTTGTCTTTCCATTTCACATATGTTGACCCGGCCATATTCGTACAGAATAATTCATTCCACCAGCAGCATCTAGCTTCTAACTTTCCCATTATAGAATGCCACAGTAGCAAGTGAGCATTAAAAACAAAGCAAAACAAGACCTTTTAGCAACTGGGTGCTTTCATTAGTGCAAAGAATAGTTTGGGGGAGGTGGGTGGATGGATGGATGGATGGATGGATGGATGGATGAGAGAATGGCAAAATGCCAATGTTCCAACATCTGCAATATTAAGATGCTCAAAGTTGCATCCCAGCAGGGTCAGTGGAGTCCTTGAACTTACCCAAAAAGGGAAAGTGGGGACTTCTAAGAGGATGACTACGAAAGCGAGCTCCAGG
>NC_048219.1:182666547-182748110 GCF_002007445.2 Ailuropoda melanoleuca
TAGAAACGGGGATTTTCTTTAAGAAGAGAACTTCTGCACAAATACTGTCACCACAGAGTTATGAGCCTGAGATTTGATTATTCAGGTAACTGGACTAGAGCAATCAGACTGCCTTTAAGAGTTTATGCACAGCACTAAAATTCCCTTAGAACATATTTCGTATAGCGAACAGTTGTAAGCCATAGATGGGCCAGAAACATATCTATCTTTTTGTCTTGTGACACGGCTACCATTTCTGTTCTGTAAGAAGAAAGCCTCGTTTCATTTGGAAGTTATTACCCCTGAGATGACCAAAGCCTGCCCCAAGATGCTTAATATTTACTTTGTCTTTGAAGCGTAATAGTTAAAGTTTTTTCCCCATCTGCATGATTTAAAAAAAAAAAAAAAACAAAACAGCAACAACTTCTTAAACCCTGTCCAGTTGTGACAGAGACCAAGATTCCACAATGTAAATGTGCCTCATTAATCAAGTCTATTATTTGGGGGAGTAATGAACATTTTGCTATTTGACATCTGGTAGTGATTTACAGTAAAAGAAACAGGAATTTCTAGTTTACAAAAGCGCACATGTATGATTTGATTTCTTTTGGTGTATATATATAAATCCCCCTGCTGCTTTTCTTGGCCAAAACACACACACACAAAACCCCAAAAAACAAAACAAAAAAAATCCAAAACAACAAAAAACCCAAAACGTTGGAAGCAGGGGAGCTCTCCGGGCGGGGTTAGACTATAAACTGCCTGTAGATTTATAACTAACTAACCAGCTTAGAGCAAAATGTTGTGTGAGCTCTGTAATGTGTAAAATCTGGTGTTTATGTAGCTCTCAGGCTGGCTCAATACCAGTTACTAGTGAGTGATATCTAAACATAAAATAATTTCTACATAAACTGTGGGTTTGTAAAAATGTAAGCACTGTATTTTTGTGTAGTCTGAAAGAAGGTATTCTTTGAAATAGATTNGAAGGGCAGAGGGCAGCAGTGGTCGGGGCAGGGACTGGACCCAGATTCTGTTCCCAGCACCACTTCCGGAGGGATGTTGGGGAGGAAAATCGAAATCTTATCTCCAGGGTTGGGTTTTTTTCAGCATTAAAATGAAGATGTCTTCCCATAATCCAGGACTCTCTTCCAGCCCCGTGATTCTTCATAATAGACAGCGGAACATCATTTAAATTCTAGGTACTGGATATTCAAAGTATTTCAAATGCTAATTATATTTCATTTTAAAATTAATATTAATGCCTCCCAATATGTCNCTTTTTTTTTTCCTTGGAAGACTGACTCGCGACTTGGGTCTCTACCAAAAAGTCAACATGTACTTATAAAAATCTTGATATGTGATACACTGACTAAAGTGAAGTTTATGATTTACTTCAAGTCGACTTTGCTACTGTGCAATGAAAGCTTGAAATGAATGCATAATCATTAGGAATGTGCAGCCTCCANGTGTGGCACTTAACTCTGTGTGAAACACCACGTTAAAGATTTCATCCACTTTCTCTCATTTAATTCTTCACATAACTCTCTGATGTGTTCCTGAATGTTCCCATTTTACGTAAGAGGAAACTGAGGCTCAGAGAATTTAGGTCAAGTGACCAAAGCCACCTGCTGATGAGTGACTGATCTAGGGTTCAAACTTGTGTGTAACTGATTCCAAAGTTGATGTTCTTGATGATTACCTAAGATTGCCTGCTAAGAAACTGAAGGGCGCACGTGTGCACGGGTGTGTGAGTGAGCACAGAACACACGAACACACAACTTGTCTGCATAAACGCAAATAAATGCTTGATTGAGAAGCGGATTTCATAGATGCATGCAGNAACTAAGCCATTAGTGCATAGGCGGGCTTTTTGGTGGTATTACCTTACAAACAATACCGATGCTATGTTAATCATTAAATATATGAAAAAAAAAATCACTCAGCTGGAGGCGGAAAGAAAAATGAGATTAGAAAAGATTTTCAAAACATGGGAATTAAGCATTAATGGGTGGTTGTTTAGATTTAAGAAATGCAATACTCTCTTCTACAGTGGGCTATGAAATTAGGTATTTATCCCTTTTAACAAGTTCCACATGTAATAAATGAACATGTCAGTGGCGTAGTTATGATGCTTTTATGAAAAGCACGTCCAAGGCTTCTTTGCATATCCAAACCTCTTCATATCCTCTTGCCTGACTTACGATTAGCGTTCAAAGAAGTCTTTGGCATCTAGAGAAAGTCCAGTTGAAACCGGAAGGCGAAAATAGGGATGGGTGCTTGGGTGGTCTTGGTGAAAAGACTGGCGACCCAGACACGATCCAGAATTTGAATCAAAAGGACACATCCAGTGGTTTCTCTCTAGTTCTATCCACATTCTACTAAATGAAGTCAAAGCTGGCAAGACACGTCCTGGTGATCAGAGTACTGGAGAGAGAATGGTTTCCTGCTCTAGCAGTTGTGACTTTCTATCACAAGGGACAAAATCCCACCTAAACATGACATAAGGAAAGAAAGACAATATATTGTCTCACCAAACGAAAATTCAGATATATAGCGGGCCCCAGGGGCGGGGGATGCAGATTTCCGACATTTTCTCCATGGGCCAGCTTCTTGACATCAATTCACTCTGCCGTCCGCTGTGTTGGCTCTGTCTTCAAGCTTCATATCAAGATGCTCAATAGCTCCAGTCCGCATCCCATATATGCCTTAGACCCAGCCAAGCCAGGGCTCCTTCCTCCATGCATGTTTTCATGGGCCCAAGTATCACAACCATGAGAAATCTCACTTTATTAAAGACATGGGATGCTTCCTCCACTTGCAGTTCTGAGCTTAGCTCTGGCCCAGGGCAACCTATAAACTAAACATCTGCTCTTGTGACTAAGCCTCCTCAGGCCTCAGGGAAATGCTTTTCCCTATCACCTCAAAACAATTAGCAGCTGCTTCCAAAGGCTGTGAGGTATGTGGGTCGCCAGGTGGCTGCTGACACAGGAAGTGGGCACTGCTTTGGAGCACAGGGACTGTCTGAGCAGTGGATGTACTTAGGGAAGAGAAGAGAAGAGAAAAATTCATTAACTTGTCAAATCCTCTCAGAGAGCAGGAATGTAACAGCTTCTCCCATAATGAGGTGTCCTTTTGATGTGGTGTTGAGTGCCCATTTTCTCACTTCTCTCTTTACTCCAATCCTTGGCTCTGGAAGAACACGTGAATCAACACAGTATTTACAGTAGTGGAACATGGTGACTGAGTTTTTTAATTAGTTCATATTTAGGTGGAGACAAAGCAGAAATGAAGTATGATACGAATTCTTTATATTGACAACTGGATGGACATTGAATGCTAGAATAATGAGTAGCTTTATATTTACGAAAATAATTGAAGATTTGTTTGAAAAATTGAAAGCTACTTTCATTTAAATACACTCATTTAAAAATTGTGCCCAAGGTAATTACAATTCATTTATTATCCTTTAATCTTGATAGATACTTTCAATACTTAGGAAAAAAATTTGGAAAGTGTAATAAAATTATTTACTTTTTAAATTTTAGAACTTGCCTTAATTTATTTTTTACCTTAATTTATATTGATGAAAATATACTCAATAAAATATAGGATATACTTTAATATATTTTGATTAACATATACTTTGATTATGGTTGCACTGTATTCTCAACCTTTTAAATTATTAAGAATAAGTTGAAATGATATTTTACTTTTTATGTAATGTAAAGACTATAGCACAGACGTATTTTTAAATTTGTCATTATAAAAGGATATTGGTAAAGATAAGTGACTGGCGCGTATTTTATTTAACCATTTAGAACATTAAAGTATTACTTTAAAATGTGTCAAATGTATGTGAGTCCCCATTTGTTTCCTTGCCCAGGCTCTGCAGAGGTCCAGGGTGGGTCGCCTCACACAATTTCAAAAGCAAGTCCAGCAGAAGAAGTGAGCCCACGATGGAGTGGAAGGAGTTTCTTTGAATTAAGTTCTGGAGTTAAGTTTTCTTTGTAAAAATTGTCCGATCTAGTCCAATCCTTGTTCATTTATATCTGCTGAAGACACGATTAGAACCGTTGTGAGAACGAGTGAACCAATAGTTTTAGAGATCTTTAAGTTTTATAAACTGAGGAAAATGTGAAAGTTTAGAACATATGATTACAGAAAAAAATTAATTTGACTGCGGTGATAATACAGACATTAAATTTTGCTTCCAGGCACCACTTTCAGTGATTTATTTTCAGTTCAAGAAATTTTTTTTTGTTATGCAAAGGCAGAAATAAAGATAAAAAACCACAACAAAGAAACTAGGAATGTTTCTTATATCCCAACGGTTTCATTCTCAACTCTTTCCATAGTCCATCGCTTGCCCAAAAGATTGCCTGCTCTTGCATAGACACACACCAACAGCTAGATGTTTGCATTACTGCGCACGTAATCCAATTAACTCTAAGTATAAAAATGGATAATCACCATTTAGAAACACAATCCAGCAAGATATCTGATCTTAAATACTATACAATTAAACCAGTTTCAAAGGACTCAAAATCAAGTAGAAATTTACTAATAATTATAAGACCATATAACATTTTTTAAAAATCTTTGCATATTTTCATGTATATTACATTTTTTAAAAAGCTCTGACACCCATCATCTTATTTGATGATGAATTTGGACAACGTGATCAACCAAGCTGACTTGTTTTCCTTTTCAGTTAAAGGCTAATGTCCAAAGCAAGATGTTGGGAGTTTTCCTTAGCTTGTTCTATGGTTTGGAGTTTTTACCTTTGTGAACGTTAATTAACATTTTGTGCCACATGGTGTGATACACATGGACATACGGCAGGAGTTGAGGTGGTTTTAGCAACAATGCTATGTTATTTATCTCAGCTATATACCCAGCCATACACTTCTTCAGTGAGAGACAAATATCAGAACCTAAACCAACAAGCTTAGCCAGAAATAATAGCTTCCCTACTAAACAAAAGTTTCATAATTTTATAATCTAACAAGGAATCATTTCCATTTCCATTATACAGAATTGACCAGAAATGGATCAAAATTGAAACCAAACTGACCATTTTGATTTATGACATCAAAATGTCTGTTTGTTTTTGGTCGTCTTTGGTCATGTCTAGTGTCACCGAAGATTAACTAGATAGAAGTTGCAAAGAGCCTTGAAAGGACAATTTACTTGAGATTGCCAGTACTGACTGTCACAGAGGACTTGGCATCACCATGACTAACATCGGTCTCCCAGAGTGATAGATAACCAGGTCGAGGTTATCGTTGGCTTCCAAATCTCTCAAGGGGCATACTTATCCCAATAACTACAGTCAGAGCTCTTTAATATAACTGGACTATGTGGATATCTTCTCCTCCAGACTGAAAATGTCCTTGTTGTGATGATCATTGGGTGATGTATGTAAGTGTTAAATCACTAAATTGTACACCTGCAACTAATATTACACTGTATGTTAACTAACTGGAATTTAAATTTACAAAATCTAGCTTCTACATTTATGAAAGATTGCTTCTTTTTGGCAAACAGCATTGGATTCATTCATTTTATTTAGTCATGCTCTCAAGAAATCTTGATTGAGCAGCATTCCCTTCAGCTAAAACCACCTTTCCTCAAGTAAGCTGTACAGGCTAAAGCTAGGTCAATAGAGAGCTGCCCTGTTCTGTGGACATTTTACTTGCCCACATCCAAACCCAAGCCTTGACAAGGAAGCAGACTTGGTGAAACCATTCACAGAATGTTCTGTTGAAGATGAAACTTCATTGGTGGGTCTTGGTTCACACTGCTGTCACACAAGCTCTTTCCAACTCACCTTCCACCTCCCTTTCCATCATTCCAAAGAGAGGATTCTGGGGATCCGTCCAATTCTCACACTGGGAATGTGCTGTCAACCATTTTGTCCTGCCATACAGTTAGCCAACTATCAACATGATTTTCAGGTGAAAGGAGAAAAGCAAATGTCATTGGCTCGAGGCTTCAAATATATCTTGTTATTTAAAAACAAAATATTGTAGCTGGGTACTTTACATAATAAAAACTCAAGGAAAATGCACTCCTTGGCCAATGTATTTATTTTTTATTAATTTCTTGGTCTGTTATATTTTCTGTTGATCATGGAAACTAGTTACTCCCTTAAGTCCTCAATTCCTTAACACAGCTGCTACCAGAATGCTTACCTGTTGTGCACCCATCGCTCTGCTGAAGCCAGGTATGGAAGCTTGTCCTGGGCTCTGTAAGGGAAAGTGCTCAACCAAGTGTTCATCATTAAGCCACAAAAGGGTTTCTGAAAAGGATATGGTGATACAACAAGCATGAGCCTCAAATGGTCTTTCCCAAGTAGGTGACCTCACAGCAAGATATCTCATCTCTGAGAAGGTTCTCAGTTATTTCCTGCTCAGCCACGACTGGCCTCCAGTCTGGAGGACTGTGGAGTTTGGATGTGTGTGGGCTCATCACACCAGAGACCGGGAGACACAGAGGTGTGGCCACCCTCTGTGGATGTTTTTGAAGGGTGGGTCCTGTCCATGGGCTACTGTGGGTAAGGTCATCCTGAAGCTCTTCCAAGACACTTCTGTGTGTGTGAAGACGACCCTCTCCCCCTCGAGAACACTGAGAGTGAAATTCCCTGTGAATTAGTTTGATTTATCTCACGATGTTAACAATGTGACTGCTAGGTCAAAGTTCACCAGTTGCCAGCTACCTAGTACATCAAAAAGCCTCAGGAGCTTGGTTGTCCCACAAAAGCTGTCATTCGAGAACCTATCACTGGGACACCTGGGTGGCTCAGTCGGTTAAGTGTCTCCTTTTTGGCTCAGGTCATGATCCCAGGATCCTGGAATCAAGTCCCATGTCTGGCTCCTTGCTCAGCGCATAACCTGCTTCTCCCTCTGCCTGCCACTCCCCCTGCTTGTGCTCTCTCTTACTCTCTCTCTGAAAAATAAACAGTCTTTTTTTAAAAAAAAGAACTGATTGCTGCTATCATTACTGTTGTTAGGGGAGAAAACAGACTGTGGGTTGTGTTCATCAATTTTAGAGACTTGGGTGGTACTGACTCACAAAAAGTGGATGGCATGGGGAAAAAAGGTCATNTCCTTGCTCAGCGCATAACCTGCTTCTCCCTCTGCCTGCCACTCCCCCTGCTTGTGCTCTCTCTTACTCTCTCTCTGAAAAATAAACAGTCTTTTTTTAAAAAAAAGAACTGATTGCTGCTATCATTACTGTTGTTAGGGGAGAAAACAGACTGTGGGTTGTGTTCATCAATTTTAGAGACTTGGGTGGTACTGACTCACAAAAAGTGGATGGCATGGGGAAAAAAGGTCATCTATTTTGGCTTAACTAAATTCCTATTTGTAGGATAGATCGAGGCTTATTTTTGAAGTCTCAATCCTTCTTCAGACAATCCTTCACCCACTATCCCTACATCCATCCCATAACACACACCCACTGATTCCCCCTTCACACATACGTATAGTCGTGCACACTCACACGCACACTCACACACACACGTACACCACAGACACCGCCAGTGCAAACACCTAACCTGGCTAAACTCTATCAGCTTAAGTCTCATTTATCACTCCTAACCTTCTTGGAACCAGAGCACATCCCGAGGCTTTCAGTCCCCGAACAGTCTTAAGAGCATCTCATTCCCAAGGTCTCCCCAGCGTTGCACAACCCCACCCTTGAATAGTCTGTCGGGCAATCCCACTGTCCCCAGGCATGCCGGAATTACACAGAACAAGTTCAGATCAACACCCTTGATTTTCAACCAGATTTACACAATTGTGCAGAAAACAAAAGACCCTTTCTTTCCTACCAGTATACACAGAACTAGAGAATTGTTTTTTGGAACCTCTGACCTATTAGGCAGGAGATAAGTAAACAGGGGATGAAAGAAAAGTCGACATGGCCTCTCTGGGCCAGGGGGATATCTCCAGAGTGAGGAGCCCTTTTGAGGGGTCTGAGCTCTGTGTGTGCTCCCTACAGAAGAGGAGGTAGGGGAGGAGAGGGGGAGGGAGCTGGGAGGAGAGGGGGAGGGAGCTGGGAGGGAGCGTGTTGCTCACCGTCTACTTTGTGTTGAAGTCTCGGCATTGGTTCTGACTTCGCTCTAACATTTTGGGTTCACTTACGGGCCCGATTCATCCTAGCTTCCATCAGCTGCAGATCAATTTCTAAATTGTTCTGGGAAAGCCACATAATGAAAACTTGTCAGTGAAGAAAAATGAGTAGCGTCCGTGGTAGCCTGACTCGTGACTGGTGGCTGGTGGGGGCTTAATGTGCTTCGGGTCTCCCATAGTGGAATATTATATACACCACCTTCCTAAAGCGCACGATGGCATGAATTAGCTTTTTGAAACTGCAGGAGAGCCTATAATTTAGGGACTCGGGGCCATAACCACAGCAAAGAAAAGGATTAGGGTCAAAAATAGAATAGTTCAAAAATAACATTGGAAACATTTTTACCTAGCATGAAGCTTTTGCCAAAAGAAAGAGCAGCCAGTATGCTCTTAACACCTCCTTAGAGAACGTGAAATTCGGAAGTATGGTTTTGGATTTGTCAATAAGATACATAAAAGCCAACATTCTATGGCTACAGTTAAATCACTTAAAAACCTCAGTCCGAAACACAATAACGCTTTCATCAAATAATTTTGTTCTGTGCAAAGGATATGAACACTTTAAGAGCAGATATTTGGAAATTCTGTGTTGGAGGTCACTGGTACGTTCCGCGAGTGAACAGGTACATTTTTGAAAGGTGCAATTCCATTGTATGTAAATGAAGTTATTTCTAACTCCACCTAAACAGGTGACTAGGAAATGTTGAAGGAGGTTACGTGAATCAGGTGGGAATGTATTTCATGCACCTGTTCCTATTATTAATAAAACATATTGTGAAAATCAAATCAGTTGTTTGCATGTTTCCCTGATGGCAGAATCAGAAGGCAGGGCTGGAACACCTAACTGCCTTCTTATTTGAAAAAAAGCCACAAAGTTAGGGTCCTCTACTAAAAGAGAGGGAATGTCAAAAGACTACATATTTGATTGTAAACTGACTGGAAAAAAATATGCATATATATATATATATATGAATCACTAAGTAAGGGGTGCCTGGGTGGCTCAGTTGGTTAAGTGTCTGCCTTTGGTTTAGGTCATGATCTCAGGGTCCTGGGATCAAGCCCCGAGTTGAACTCCCTGCTCAGCTCGGAGTCTGCTTGTCTCTGTCCCCTGCTTGTGCTCTCTCTGTCTCTCTATCAAATGAATAAATAAAATCTTAAAAAAAAAAAAAAAGAATAGCTAGGTAATAGTAGGTATCAAGGCCTCTGGTTCCCTGATATTTTTGGATCTGGTTATGTCCACTGGTTGTATCAATTGAAATTCTGTTTAGGAGTTAACCCAGCCTGTTAAGTATCAGTAGCCTTCTAACTGGCTTTGCAATATCTCCTCTCACTCCCGTCGTCTTTCCACATAGAAATAAATCAGATCATAACATTCTCTTGCTCAACACCATTAAGCCTCCTTATCTTGGTCTTGTACTGCCTGATCCGGCCCCTCTCTCCCTTCTCTGAGGCTGTCTCCCATCCCCCCTTCTCTGGCTCCAGTCATCCTGGCCCTTGAGATGTCCAACCCTAACAGATGCCACAATATTCTGCACTCGCTTTCCCTTGTGACTGAAATGCTCTTCCTCAAGCATTTCTGCATGGCTTCCTTCCTGCACATAAGTCTTGGCCTCCTTGTTATTTTCCCAGATGTGCTTTGCTCAACTTCCTTAGAGAAAGAGCCACCCTACCACCCCACCCACTCTCTAACACTCTACCTTCTTTCTTTATAGTATTAATCTCTACTGCGTATTACATAATAAACGTATATGTCAATATTGTCTTTATCCCCATTAGAATGTCAAGTTCTGGAAGGAAGATTTCCTCTCTCCCTCACTCTCTTTTTCTTTTTTTTAACTCGTTGCTCGATTCTCACCACCTAGAATGGTAATGGGTCAATAAACAGTCGTTGCAATGGTGAAAGGTCTATAAAGAGTGGAGGAAGGAGAACTCTGAAAGAAATGGGTGGAAGTAGGTCTTCGCTGAGGGTCGCACTGACCTGTGAGCTGCTTCAGGGAAGTCGTTAGGAGTCAGCATGCTGGCAGAAGACATCAAGACCAAAATCAAGAACTACCAGAATCCCCTTTTGATAGCCTCTTCCCCAACCAGGACCAGATCAGGAGCTACTGGCGGAACTACCTGGATACCTGAGAAGGCAGCGATTGCTAAAGCGGGGAGACGTCTCCATGTGTGAATTGTACCAGGCTTGTGTATAAGTCCCTCTGCCCCACATCCTGGATGTCAGCCTGCAACAACCTCCAGACACGTGGCACATTTCCTGAGAAGATGCGAACTGGCTCCATGCGCGTCTTCTCCGTTGTCCATCCTTCTCCCAGGGTGGTGAAGGGGAACCTGGGTACGTGGTGATCCCCACCCTGGGATCCTCAATCATGGCTTAACTAATAATAAATACCCATTGGAAAAGCAAAGCATAAGACTGTGCATATATGTGTAAAAGAGCCAGAGGATCAGGCAAGATGGTGGGGCTGGAATTAGTATCTTGACCAGTAAGAGGGGCTTCCGGGTGATCGCTTTTTTCTGTTTTGTTTTGTTTTGTTTTATGTTATTGAACTGATCACCTTCTCTATACCAGACAACAGAGTGAGTGATTATACAAAATAACCTCGAGCCCCTGTGTGAGCTAAAATTTATCTGTATGTTCTCCTTTATTATCTGTACAATTCCAAAAAACCTATCTTACATAGTTTTTGAACCATAGTGTAACTCCTGTGTGTCCCTTCCCAAAAGAAAGAAACAGGTGTAAGCAGAAATATTCATGAGTATAACGCCTTAAATTTAGTAGCTCCCAAATTCATCAGATCATAAAAATCATTTCAGTTATTTAAAACACACACACACACACACACACACACACACACACACAGACACACATTCCTGAGACCCATCTCAGATTTAGTAACTTAGGAACTTCAGAGCAAGCTCCCCTGTCTTAGTCTGCTTAGGCTGCCGTAACAAAATACCCCAGGCTGTGGGTCATAAACAACAGAAATTAATTTTCTTAAAGTTCTGGAGGCTGGACGCCCCAGATCAAGGTGCCTGCAGATTTCATTTCTGTGAAGGCTTGTTTCCTGGCTTCTGGAAGCCCACCTTCTTGTTGGGTCTTCACATGGCTTCATCTTTGTACCTGTGTCGAAAGAGAGATCTCTGGTGTCTCTTCCTATTCTAAAAAGGACACCAGTTCTATCAAATTAAGATCCCACCCTTATTTCATTTAACCTTAATTTCCTCCCTGCAGACTATCTCCAAATACAATCACATTGTGGATTAGAGCTTCAACATATGAATTTCGAGGAGACACAATTCAGTCCATAACACCTCCAGAGACTTTATTTATAACAACATCCAAAGTTCCTAGGTAATTCTTATGGCCAGGAAAGTCTAAGAAACAGTCCTTAAGAAAGAAAATAACTCCTCCTGTCTATATGGGGACAGGGACACTACGGTTCTTACTTGAATCAGGCTGATAATATAGGGGAGAAATTCCTTAGGAAAAGATTTTGATAATAAGCTAAGGTTTTGCATGAGATGAAAAAGGAACTACAAAGATATGGAAGAAAATAACCAAATCCTAACCAAGTGTTTTGTTTTCTGTTTTCAATTACAAGTTTCTGTAGGGGTCAAAATTGTTCTTCAGTCTTACTGAGATTTAACTAAAAGAAATAGTCTTTCAATTGGGCAGTCTAAACTGGGGTGCCAGGGTAAAGTGTGGGTGAAAAGGAATGGTACTAAGACTTCCTTCCACTACTGCCTTCAAATATTTCCTGTCCAATCTGCCTTCCCAAATCTCTGAGGGAGACTTCAGAGCTTGCTAGTAAAGTCGAGGCGCTAAGGAGGTTGGTCAAGTCCTGGACAGCTTAAAACTTCAACAGCAAGTTCAATTTGAAGCATACCTACTCTGAGCTTCTGTATTTGGAGAAGGAAGAAGTTGTGTTTGCCCTTCCCTTGTTTTTCCTTTACTTATTTTTTATTATTTTTTTAGTTCTTCAGGATTAGTAAGGGAGTGGAGAAGATTATAAGGAACACAACTATTTTCATTAAGTGGCTGTTATGGTCTTCCATTGGTTGTGCCTATCAACGCCCTCCTATGTGACCATAGCCTATGTTCCATCTGTCTTGGGGGAACATACGTAAATTATGTCAGTGGCATCTTGGGCAAGATCTCTCTACTTAACAGTTATCTCCTGGAGAGATGTTCTATTTTGATCTCCTTTGGAATTTCCTTAGCTTCCTCCCCACTGTGGAAATACTTAAGTCTCTTGTTATTAGGGTCTCTTGGCCCATCTTTCACAGTATCTCAATGACTGATGGAAAATGCAGGCAACACACAGACCAGATGGTGGCAGCTCAGGATGTTTCTCTTTGGAATTTTCTGTCTGTCCCTTCTCTCTCTTTCTCTCATTTCCTTTCCCACCTGCTCGAATAGACAAAAGGTAAATCAGCAAGTATGCTGGGCGAGCTGCAGGCCAACCAGGAAATGAGATGCCAGCCTCCCTCTATTGTGTCTGCAATTCGTCCTCATTGTAAGTGGTCCTCCTGAGGGCTGCCTCTCTTGTTTAGATATGGGGGAAATTCTCTGAAGTCCCTTCCAGGCCAACTACTCATAGAACGGGCTCAGAATTCCCTCTCTACCCTCAGTCACTTAATTATGTGGTGGTAAGAAGGGAAGGAGGACGTAGTAGAGATGACTGGCCACACCATAGGCCCACAATAGACTTATGAAAGTAGTAAGAGTGTAATTTTACCTTAAACCTTTAGCTACAATTCTGAAACAATGGGAAATTTTTCCATTCATATCCACTTGCAAAAACCATAATGAGATTTACATTTTTGAAGCATGGTTGCAAATCTCTGCCAAAGTAGACTGTATACCACTGATCTTATGTCACTGAGGTACTTCAGGAAGCTTCTGATGGACCTCCTAATGATAGATTGCATTTTTTATTTTTTCCTTACACAGTAAATAAATCCCTTTTGTAGACTAAATGTTTTAAATTCATTATCTCCCTCCAGTGTTTTTTAGATTCTTTTTTCCTAATTATCCCCTCCTCTGTGAAATTTTAATATCACAAACATACTGTATAACTCTTCATGCAATATCTGAGATTTTTCTACTTCTCCCTCAAGAACTGATTTTCATCCCCTGGAGGACAATATTGGACCCACTGGGAACACATGGGGAGTAATTATTGAAAAAGCAGATTTCAGAGTACTCAAATAAACAATTGCTTTGGAAAGCTCCATGATCATAAGTTTTATCCAATGTAGTTAAAATGATTGAATAAACACTCCGGGTCCATTCTGCAGCATCTTTCCGGATTGCACAGCAAGTTCTTAGGTTGGGCGGAAAAAAACCCAACATGCAAACTGGGTCCCTAGCACAGACGTACTCTCCATCACCTGGGCAAACTAATGGTGTTTCTGCCTCAACTTCCACTTTTAACACTCTCCAAATATGTCCAATAATCATAAATCTTTACCTCCAGCAGATGGCCTCTTTACAGACATTGGACTTCATTCAAACTTCACCTTTGAGGACAATGCCAACTCTCTGTTTCTTTTGATATGTAAGTGCTACCCTTTGTCGAAGACTGGTTCTCACTCCAGTCTGGAGTCTGTTATGTCAGAGAGGGGCCTAATGTGTGATTTTCTGCTTTCACCTTAACTGTAAAGGCGAACTTCAAATTTCAATTAGAAGTAATAGTCTATAAACCACCACATAAAAATGTACAATTTTCATTCTCAATACTTAGTCTTATTCTTTCTCGTTAGAGAGCCATATTGAACAATGAGGCTTTACTTGCACACGTTAATGAAAGTGCCATGCCTGAAAAGACTCATAAAATGGGAGCCCAAAACAAAAGGCTTGAGAAATTTATATAAAGATTTTGGTTTTTATTGTAATCCCCCTGAAATAATGCTATACACAATTCCTTTTAAATCTGTGCCATGACTATGGAGAGGGAAATTGGGAAATAATAGACTATTCTTTTATTCACACACTCTCCTTACCTCCCCTCACCATGAGCCACCCAACCTAATCAGCTAGGAATTCAATTGTAACAATAATTACAAAATTAGTAATTAGAATTAGGACTTTTATAGAGTAGTTATATTTTCTATAAAAGAATTTCACTGGAAGAAAATACAAAAAGCTGAATATAAGATAATAATAGAAAATTAAGAGCAAGGGAGGGAAATGCCAGGAAGTAATCTTCACATTTTTATTATGGATTGCATTCAGCTACAAGTAACAGAAAATTCCAATAGTTTAAGTGAAGAAAAATCCTGGAGATGCTGCATGGTATGGCCAATTATCTCAATAAGGTCCTTGCGGACTCAGGTTCCTTCGTCTCTCTATTCTATCCTTGTCCTCAAAAGTTATTTCCCTCTTGGTTACAAGATGGCTGCAGCAGTTCCAGGCATCCCATCCAGATCTATGAAGGAAAAGGTCAGATCTCTTTGTGTTTGTGTGTGTGTCTGTGTGCGTGTGCACACCCGCTCATGCACACGTGTGAGTGTGTGCATTTGTCAGTCAGGAAAACTTTTCCTGGAAGGCCCCTGCCCAATTTCTCTTTATTCCTTTCCTGGCGTCACATATCCATGCCTAGAATAGTGATTAACCAAAGAAAATACGATATGACCATGAGTATGATAAAAAAAAAAAGTTCCCTTTGGGCTGCCGATAGAGTCAACTTCTTAATGAAACCAAAGTTTGAGCAGAGGAAAATGGGAACCTGAATAATTTCAGGGCTCTGCCTGGGTAAATGAAGGGGTGGGTGGAGAACAGGGGTTGGGTTGGCAGTTACCAGTGTCCGCTCCATATTTCTAATTATATTTAACAGAAGCAGGTTTCATTTCTCCTTTGAAAGATTTTGAGCTACAAAAGTGTCCAACTTCTGGAGATAGTTTATCAGTTTTTATCAAACACTATAAAGATGCAGCCCTAATTCCCCTATTAGTGAAGTTCAGTGTCCACTGTCAGTTATCTTGGATGTTGAAAGAGTTTCAATTTCATCCTTCCAGCCAAATACACCTGTTTCCTCCAGACCTGAAGCACACCTTGACCTATATGGCATTTTTCACTGCTGATCTCCCCCGCCGAGCCCATTTCCCTCAATCTTCTTGAAATTCTCCTCTCTCTTAGTATTTGCGACCATGCCCCTCCATCCTTTTTTTCTTTTTTTGGTTCCACTTCACCAATCTGATTCTCTCCTGACATTTGAGCCCTTTGATAGCATTCTGCTGTCTACTTTTGCTCATTTGGAAATATCATCTGCTTTTACGGTATGAATGCCTAACTCTACGTGACATAGCTTGGAAATGTGTATGTCATATTTCCTTAGGGAAATTCTTTCAAACTCAACATGGCCAAAGGTTATCACCAAATCTTTCTCCCAAAACTGACCGGCTTTCTGAACTTAATGGCATCCTCATGTGGCAGAACTCAAACTCAAAACTTTGTATCATGATTGGCTAGTTTTTACATTACCTTTTGTATTATCAAGCATGTCCTGCTGTTTTTTGTTTTTTTTGTTTTTTGTTTTTTTTTTCCTATGGAGATGTCTCTCACATTGGCTTCTTAAATAACACGGTGTTTATAAAGTACTTAACAAAAGCGTTAGCCACAAAGTAAGAAATCAATACATGTTTGTTCCTATTGTTGCTGTTATAACAGTACAGAATATCACCATTGGATTTACTGAAAAATCCTTCTAACTGTTCCTATTCTATTTAATTTCTCTCCAAATTCATGTTTCACATTTCCTTATACCAACACATGCACCATGTTTATTATCTTACTTACGATTTTTTGATTCTTTAATACCGATCTGATTTAGCACTAACGTCAACAAGGCTCTACATAACCTTATATTCCAAGGTTACCACATTGACTTCTCAGTACAAATCTCTCCCTCCATCAAATCAATCAACTTTTTATTTCTTCTTCTGGCTCATCTTGCCTCTGTAACCCTCCATCAGGGTTTAGTATAAACCGAGAGTATTTAATTCAAATCCCTCAGTGCATCGATGTGAAAACTAAGCACCACAGACTTGTCCAGGGTCAGGTGACCACCAAAGGAGAGCCTGGCCTCAAACTCAGATGCTCTGTCCCCCCTTTCAAAGCTTTTTATAATTCATCAAAACTATTAATGCAGTGCAATATTGCTTCTGGCTTATATTCAACTCATGCTTAACTAACCTTTCTGTTCACTTTTTTTCATGTAAGTGAATATAAATTCATTCTTACTGATGTCAAACTTTTAACCTAAAACAGGGAATATTAACTGAACTTCAATATTTTTTTAAATTGTTGACATCTTAGTGTTCTGGTCAACCAAGATCATATTTTTATTTCCATTCTTGCTATTTCTACAGCTCTTCAAACCAGAATACTAATGGTAGACAACAGAGTTCTAGGCACTGAGTAGGAATCATGAACTCTCTGCCAATCTAATGCTCCCCAGAGCACAGGTTAAGAGAGTCACATTAGTTAGCCATAGATGATACAATTTTATCTCCCTTATATTTAAACTTAACCAGTGCATCTGGCTGTAGACTGCGGGGTCAGAATTGTGTTTAATGTGGCATACAGTCACATAAACAGTTCAAAGGCACTTTTACAATGACTCTATTCTGTAAACCAGGAGAGAGGGAAGGGAGGAGAAGTGATATACAACCAAAGACTTAATCTCCAAGTTAGAACATGCTTATCAATAGCTTCATGTTCAGAATGAATGTCTATCTAGCTTTGGTCTTTGTCTTTCCAAAAATGTTGCAAAGGCCAACAATTAGGTTTCTATTATCTGAATCGATATTTCTCTAGCAACTTTCTCATTTGCATCAAAGTCTTCCCATGTTGAATATATAGGGGGGGCATCAGTTTAACTCTCGGGGCCAGACAAAAAGTGAGATGGGAGAAATGAGGTAAGAGAACTGGCAGGAAGAGCATGCATGATCTTTGTTTTAAAAGGTTTATGTTGTGGAACATCTGGATGAATTCAGAGCCTGTATATGACCTTATATCCGATCCTGATACCTCCAAACAAGAGACAGGAAATATAAGACTTTCAGAACGCAATTAATATACAATAAAGTATATGCAAGAGAGAATAAAAGTAGGGAAAAGAGCAGAAATGAAACAGCATTCTTATGTTTGGCTCCCTTTGGCCATGTCTACACCACAGAGCTATTTCTCTGTAGCCTACAGCAGTTGTGCATGAATGTTTGGGGATAAAACTCATACTGGCCTTGATGGATCATCAAGGAGCAAACAGGCATTATGTCAAAGCTGTGATTAGCAGTACAAATATAGTTGCCCTAGAGTAATGCCAAGTGCAAACTTGGCTTACAGAAGAAAAATTAGTTGTTCTTAAACCAAGAAGAGAATACAAATTAGCCATTAGCCTGCATCTTCTATTGCATTATGCTGTTCTGCTGATGTACTCAGTAGCATGTAGACAAGGTTCTGGTACTCTGGTTTAAGTCTTCATACTTTTATCTGGCTTCCTTCTTCCTTCATTTGTTTAGGAATATTTGGCTATTAATGAAAACAAAACTATCTCCTGAGACAGGAATTGTCTTCAAACAGCCTCTGAGCTGACTCTGAATTTTTGTAACTGCCTCTTCTGTTATTCATACCTCTGACCTATTTTATTTAAGTGCATCATTGCCTCATGGGAATTACTCTCTCTTATTATGACATGAGACCCATTATCCAATGAGTCAGTATCACCTAGGAGATAACATATCTATTTGCCCCCTGAGTGTTACTTTAGGAAGAATGAGTTAGTTTTCTCTCTTAAAGAGTCCAATAGGGTTTGCTTGTAAAAGCAATTATTTATAGCATGATTAATTTCTCATTCAAATCCTACCCTGATGTGTTATGTGTTCACTTAGTATAAAGAAGTTATTGATCAATTATTGATATGATTAAGAACATTTCAGCTTCCCCAAATATAAGGATGAACTTTAGATGATAATGATGCACTATTCAAATCAGTTTATCTTTTATAGTCCCTATACTCCCTAAATATAGAGAATCTATTAACTTAAGACTAAGTTCAACAACAACAAAAAAATCTATTTTTGTCATGCTGTCTAAGGTTGCAATATTTATTTTCCATCCCTGGGAAAACAGTATCATTCTGAGCATTTAAGTACAAATAAATATCTTATTTCTCACCGGAGGAATAGGTCCCCACATCATCTGGCTCTAATAGCCAACAGGGCTTGCATTCATGAGTACCAAAGGACTTATAGCAAACAAAGAAACAGTTCTTAACAGCACAGAAGTACCCCCCACCATGGCTATAAACCAGGACCCAGCACAGAGGAAGCAAGCAAAAATGCCCATTTCCCAGTTTGTCCCTGGAAGGGGCTTAACTACATACTTTCCCAGCCACTGCCTGGAATTCCAGTTCCTAATGAGCCTGCATTTAGATACTGACTGCAATCCTCCTCTTTGGGACACTGATGGATCTTGGCATACCTTCAAATACTGGGAGCCACTGAAGACACAGAGGGAGGCTTGAACCATATAATGGTCATAAAGATAGTAACATAGGTCAGGAGAGCAATGCATAAGCTAAGTGAGAATTTCAACAAATAGAAAATATTGGAAAGTACCAAACAGAAATCACCGAGCAGAAGACTATAATAATTGAACTGAAAAATTCAATACCAGGGGCTCAACAGCAAACTAGATTAAGTGGAAGTAAGGATCAGTGGATTCAAAGAGAGGGCAAGGGAATTCATTTAGAGGAGTAAAAATTAAAAACAAAACAAAACAAAAACACAAAATAGATTGAAGATAGCTTACAGGACTTAAGAGATACCATCAAATGGACCTAATACATATACATTATACAGGTCCCAGAAAGAGAAAAGAGATTAAAAAAAAATACAAAGAAAACTTATTCAAAGAAATAATGACTGAAAACTTTTTTACCTTGGGTAAAGTGACATCCAGATTCAAGAAGCCCAGGAAGTTCTAAAAAGGATGAATCTAGGGGCGCCTGGGTGGCACAGCGGTTAACCGTCTGCCTTCGGCTCAGGGCGTGATCCCGGTGTCATGGGTTCGAGCCCCACATCAGGCTCCTCTGCTGTGAGCCTGCTTCTCCCTCTCCCACTCCCTCTGCTTGTGTTCCCTCTCTCGCTGGCTGTCACTCTGTCAAATAAATAAATAAAATCTTTAAAAAAAAAAAAAGGATGAATCTAAAGAGATCCACACTGAGAAACATTATAATGAAATTATCAAAAGTTAAAGACAAGAAGAGAATCTTTTTTTTTAAAAGATTTTATTTATTTATTTGACAGAGAGAGAGCCAGCCAGCAAGAGAGGGAACGCAAGCAGCGGGAGTGAGAGAGGAAAAGCAGGCTCCCAGGAGAGGAGCCTAATGTGGGGCTTGATCCCAGGACTCTGAGATCACACTCTGAGCTGAAGGCAGACGCTTAATGACTGAGCCACCCAGGCGCCCCAAGAAGAGAATCTCAAAAGCACCAAGAGATAAATAATGTGTTATATGCAAGGGAATGCCCATAAGACTCATAAGACTATGAGCAGATTTCTCAGCTGAAGCTTTGTAGGCCAGAATGGGATGGCATGATATATTTCAAAGTATTGAAAACAAAAAGGACTGCCAGCCAAGAACACTCTATCTAGCAAAAGCGTCGTTAAGAATTGAAAGATACAGAGTTTTCCAGACAAACAAAAGCTGAAGTTTTTCATCACCATTAGACTGGCCTTACTGAGTGTTAAGGAAAGTTCTTCTAGCTGAAAGAAAAAGACACTAAATAATAATACAGAAACACATTAAAATATAAAAGTCACAGGTAAAGGTAAATATATGTTTAAATTCAGAATACTGTTTTAATGATGGTGAGTAAATCACTTATAACACTAGTATGAAGGTTAAAAGACAAAAGTATTAAAATAACTATAACAACAATAATTTATTAGTAGACACATATGTAAAAGATGCAAATTGTGACATCAAAAGCATAAAATGTGGGGTTGGGGAGCTTTGCTAGGCATTTGAAGTTTTTATTAGCTTGCAGTAGATTCTTATAACTTTTTTTTAGAATGTTACCTTTTTTAAGACTTATTTATTTATTTGAGAGAGAGAGAGTGCATGCAAGTAGGAGGAGGGGCAAAAGAAGAGAATTTCAAGCAGACTGCCTGCTGAACATGAAGGCTGACATGGGGCTCGATCTCACCACCCATGAGATCACAGCTTAAGCTGAAACCAAGAGTTGGATCTTTTTTTTTTTTTTTTAAGATTTTATTTATTTATTTGACAGAGAGACAGCCAGTGAAAGAGGGAATACAGCAGAGGAGTGGGAGAGGAAGAAGCAGGCTCCCAGTGGAGGAGTCTGATGTGGCACTCAATCCCAGAACGCCGAGATCACGCCCTGAGCCAAAGGCAGACGCTTAAGGACTGCGCTACCCAGGCGCCCCAAGAGTTGGATCTTTAACCTGCTGAGCCACTCAAGTGCCCCAGACCGTTATAAATATCACATATAAATACTTTATGTAAGCCTTGTTGTAACCATAGGGCAAAAGCCTATAGTAGATATACAAAAGATTAAAAAATATAATAAAATAATGAAATCAAAGAATACAAGTAAGTAAATCATCAAATCACAAAAAAGAGAGGAAGACAATAATAAAATAGTAAGAGAAATACAAAATGCCAGAGAACAATGAACAAAATGTCAACAGTAAGTCCATACCTATCAATAATTACCTTAAATGTAAAGAGACTAAATTCTCCAATCAAAATACATAGAGTAGCTGAATGGATCAAAAACCAAGACCTAACTATACATTGCCTACAAGAAACTCACCCCAGCTTTAAAGACATAAAAAGACTGAAAGTGCAGGGATGGAAAAAGCTATTTATTCCATGCAAATGGAAAACAAATGAAAGTAGGGATAGCTGTGGGTCTCAGGGGGAAAAAATAGATTTTAGCCAAAGACTGTAACAAGAGACAAATAAGGTCATTATATAATGACAGAGGGGTCAATTGTCAACAGGATAAAACAATTGTAAATATTTATGCACTCAACATAGGAATATCTAAATACATAAAGCAGATATTAACAGACCCAAAGAGAGAAATAGACAGCAATACAATAATGGTAAGGGACTTCAATAATCCACTTTCAGCAATAGATAGATCATCTAGACAGGAAATCAATAATGAAACATTGGGCTTAAGCTACACATTAGACCAGATGGACTTAACAGACATACATAGCACATTCTGTCTAACAGCAGCAAAATAGACACTCTTCTCAAGTGTACATGGAACATTCTCTAGGATAAACCATACATATGTCAGGACAAAATACAAGTCTTAATAAATTTAAGAAGATGGAAATTATATCAAGCTTTTTTTCCAGCCACAATGGTATAAAACTAGAAATCAATTTCAAGAGGAAAACTGGAAAACTCACAAATACCTAGAAATTAAACAACATGCTGCAGTACAACCAGTATGTCAAAGAAGAAGTCAAAAGAGAAATTAAAAAGGTGTCTCGAGACAAATGAAAATGAAAACACAACATACCCAAACTTGTGGGATGCAGCAAAAATAGTTCTAAAAGAGAAGTTTATAGAAATAAATGCCTACATTAAGAAAGAAACTCAAATAAACAACCTAACTTAATATCTCAAGGTACTAGAGAAAGAAAAAACTAAGACTGAACTTAGCAGAAGGAAGGAAATAACAAAGGTCTGAATAGAAATAAAGAAATGAAAACTAAAAGTACAATAGGAAAGATCAAAGAAATGAAGACCTGTGCTTTTTTGAAGATACACACAAAATTGACAAACCTTTAGCTAGACTCACCAAGAAAAAGAGAGGACTCTAATAAAATCGGAAATGAAAAAGGAGACATTACAACAGGTACCACAGAAATACAAAGGATCATGGGAGACTAGTAACTATGAACACATTTTTTCACTAACAAATTTGACAACCTAGCAATGGGTTCCTAGAAACATACAACCTATCAAGTCTGAATCATGAAGAAATAAAAAATCTGAACAGAAGGTTTGAGTTGCTAGTAAGAAGACTGAATCATTAATCAAGAACCTCCCAACAAAGAAAAGTCAAGGACCATGTGGCTTTACCAGTGAATTCTACCAGACATTTAAAGAAGACCTGATACCAATCCTTCTCAAAATCCTTCCCAGAAATAGAAGAAGCAGGAACACTTCCAAACTCATTTAATGAGCATAGATGCAAAAATCCTCAACAAACTACTAGCAAACCGAATTCAACAATACATTAAAAGGATATATACCATGATGAAGTGGGACTTTTTCCAAAGATGTAAGTATGGCTCAACATCTGCAAATCAATGTGATACACCACATTAGCAAAATTAAGGTTAAAAATCATATGATGATCTCAATAGATGCACATAAAACATTTCACAAAATTTATTATCCTTTCATAATAATAACTCTAACAAACTGGGTATAGAGGAAACATATCAAAACATAACAAAGGCCAAATGTGAAAAGCCCACAGCTGACATCATATGCAACGGTGCAATGCTGAAAGCTTTTCCTCGGGAACAAGAAGAAAGTTCTCACTTACCACTTTTATTCAACATAGTACTGGAAGTTCTAACCAGAGCAAGAAAAAAGACATTAAAGTCATCCACATTCAAAAAGAAGTATCATGGTCTTGATATGTAGATGGCATGATATATCTAGAAAACCCCATAGGCTCTACCAATTTCAGTAAAGTTGCAGGATATAATATACTGAAGTCAGTCGTGTTTCTCTACACCAACAATGAATATCAGAAAGAGATATTAAGAAAGACTTCCCATTTATTATAGCACCAAAAAGAATAAATTACTTAGGAATAAGTTTAACCAAGGAAGTAAAAGATCTCTATAGATACAAGCTGTAAAGCATTGATGAAAGAAACTGGAAAGGAGAAAAAATTAATGGAAAGATATTCTGTGCTCAGGGATTGGAAGAATTAATCTTATTAATTTGAATTTTAATGTTGATACTACTCAATGCAATCTACAGATTCAATGCAATTTCTATCAAAATCCCAATGGCCTTTTTCATATAAATAGAAAAAAAAAAGGTCCTAAAATGTGTATGGAACCACAAAAGATCCCAAATACCCAAAGCAATTCTGAGAAAGAATAAAATTGGAGGCATCGTATTTTCTGATTTCAAACCATATTAGCAAGCTAGAATAACCAAAACTGTAATCAAAACAGGTATTGGCATAAAACCGGACACATATGAACAGTGGAAAAGAATAGAGAGCCCGGAAATAAATCCACACATATATCAGCAATTCATTTTTGGAAAGGAGTCAAGAATGTACAATGAGGAGCATTAAGCTCAGTTAAATGTCTGACCCTTGATTATAGCTCAGGTCATGATCTCAGGGTCCTGGGATTGAGCCCTGCATCAGGCTCCACACTCCGTGGGGAGTCTGCTTGAGGATTCTCTCTCTCTCTCTGTCCCTCTGCCACTCCCCCCACTCATGTGCACTCTCTCTCTCTAAAACAAATATTTAAAAAGAAAAAGAGTGTGCAATGGGGAAAGGAAGGGCTTTTCAATAAATTATGTTAAGAAAACTGGACAGTACATGCAGAAGAATGAAACTGGACCCCTACCTTACTCCATACACAAAAATAAACTCAAAGTGGACTAAAGACTTGAGCAGAGGACCTGAAATCATAAAACTCCTAGAAGAAAACATAAGAAAAAAGCTTCTTGACATTGGTTTTGGTAATGACTTTTTGGATATGACACCAAAAGCATAGGTAACAAAAGCAAAAATAAACAATTGGGACTATGTCAAACTGAAGAGCTTCTGCACAGCAAAGGAGACAATCAACAAAAAGAAAAGCCAACCTACTGAATGGGAGAAATTATTTGTAAATCATACATCTGATAAGAGGTTAATATCTGAAATATATTTTTAAAAAACGTATATAACTCAATAGCAAACAAATAAAAAAACCCAATTCGATTTAAAAATGGATAGAGGAGATGAATAGACATTTTTCCAAAGTAGATACACAAATGGTCAACAGGTATGTAAAAATGTGCTCAACATCACCAATCATTAGGAAAATGCAAATGAAAACCACAATGAGATATCACCTCACACCTGTTAGGATTTTTAATGTCAAGAAGACAAGAAAGGATGTAGAGAAAGGGAACCCTTGTTCACTGTTGGTGGGATGCTAAGCTCAAACAGCGACTAGGGAAAATAGTACAGAGGTTTCTCAAGAATTTGAAAGTAGAACTACAATATGACCCAGCAATACCATTTCTGGTGTATACGCAAAGGAAATGATACCTCAAAGAGTTACCTGTACTTCCGTGGTGATAACAGTGCTATTCACAATAGCCAGGAAATGGAAACAATCTGTTGGTGGATGAATGGATAGGGAAGATGTGATATATACGTATCCAGACACCATCAACCGACACCTAGGTTGTTTCCACTTCTTGGCTATTGTGAATAATGCTGCTATCACCATGGAGGTATGGGTGGACTATTATTCAGCCTTAAAAGAGAAGGAAATTCTGTGATTTGCAACAACGTATATGAACAAGGAGGATATTATGCTAAGGGAAATAAGTCAGACAGTAAAAGACAAATATGGCATGGTATCACTTATTTGTGGAATCTTAAAAAAAATGTCAAACTCAGAAGCAGAGTAGAAAAGCAGTTGTCAGGGTGGGGGATGAGGGGAATAGGGAGAGGCTGTTAAAAGGGTATAACCTTTTAGTGAATAAGATGAATTAAGGTTTGAGGATCTACTGTATAACATTGTGATTATAGTTGATGGCATGGTATTGTAGAATTGAAATTTGCTAAAAATAGAACTTAAATGTCCTTGCCAAAAAAAAAAAAAGAAGTAAATATGTGAGGCAATAGATATATTATTTAATTTGATGGTAGGAATCTCTTTTATATACCAAACTGTCACACTGCACACTTTAAATATCTTACAATTTTGTCATTTAAACCCCAGCAAAGCTGGGGAAAAAATTACATCCCAGATCCTCTACTCTTTGAATGATTTGCAGTTGCTAATTTCGTGGCCTGGCCCTGGGTGCCCATGTTTCTGCATAAAGTCTGTGTTAGGATCCCTATTATGTGATTAATTTAAGTGTCTTTCTGAGTGTGCTACAGGGAATTTACCATGTCCTGGACATTAGCAAATGAAAAAAGACTCTTTCTTCTATTTATGACTTCAAGTAAGGAATGGACATAGGGTAAAATCCAAACAAAGTTCAGTTCCCTCAGTTTTGAAAAGCTACTCGTTCACTTAGCATTATCTCAGTGACTAACATAATATAATAAAAAAATATTATTAAAAAAATGAAAACCTACTCGTTGCTCTCATGAAATTCATTTTGTTCTCAAGATCATGTATGGGCCCAGCAGGAATGAAATTTTTATGTTTCAGTTATGAGGTCTCCAAAACACATGCAGCTTGTAGTATCCTCTATTCAGAGATATTTCACTTCCTGTGAAATTGGAGTGTATCTATAATATATATAGCAATATCATATATGTATATAATATTGCTAATATTAATATATAAAACCAAGTAATTCTATGCTTCATTTTTTGAATTGATGTGCCTACTTTGCTTTTATAGATTACCTTATTACCTTTATCATATCTCTGTTAACTATTTATGTTCTTAAATGACAAATGAGAAAACTGCTTATTCTATTTTGTCCTCAGATACGCTGTAGAACACGATGTCATACTCATGCTTCCGGTGGGCATGACTTTCCAACAGCCTGTTGAAGCTGTATTTCTCCAGAATGTTCTTTTGGATTTTACCACCCTGGTCAGCAATGCTGTTATATCTCCCCATTAGCACCGCACCCTCTGGGACAAGAACTCAATGATTGTATATTGCATGAATTAATGGATGATTGTTTTCTTAAACAGAAGCACATAAAAAAAAGCCAGCAAAATTGATGTCCCTTTAAAACCTTACAATTAGAACCAATAAAACAAGCTGGGAAATCTATACCAGGTTGAAGTTTCTTTTGATTCCAAATATAACCCCCGGGTAACACAATTCTTTATCATGGAGCCAATGAGCTAGAAATCTCCAGCTAACACTGCTTCACCCTTCACAGAAACCATCTTTTCCTAGGGGCACCCCCAAAATAGCCGGGCGTCTTACAACATACATTTTCCTTTCAAATGCAAATAAGAACACAAGCAAACAAATACACTGGAAGCACCAGTGCTTCTTCTTACAGAGACACGCATTTCCAGAGCTCTGTGAAACACCTTGATGCCTCCTTTTGACGCTTTCAGAGTAAATGAATTTTCATCAATAATTTCGACATTATAAGGCCAAATACATGGACTCTTGGAAGGTGAACTGAGGTAAATCTTGCATTGCATATTCATTTTTATCTTGTATTCTACTTTAAAAATCTCAAGGTAAAATATTTTCATATGTGCACTCATTAATCCCTTCTAAAGAACAAACAGTAGGCATGATGACCCAGCAAGCCACAAAAAGTGGGGCTCTAGCGTTTACAAATATATCGACCTTAAGAACTCTATTTGAGAAAAGATACAGAGTTGCTTCTTAGACTCATTTGGCAACAATCTACTAACATTTTAGCTTATTCCAATGAAAATAGATGATGTGGCAATATCAAAACAACAGTGCCATTAAAGTTAAATAGTTCTGAGCCTCACATTCCTACAATAATAATATTGGCCTTTTGCCTCTGTTATAGCAAATGCATTAAAAATTCATGCTGATATTTATTCTCTAAATGTAAAATGGAATTAGGATAACAAATAAAGTCTACCATCTGGTGATAATATTGGTTATATATTATATGTTTTTTTTGTTTCTTGAGCTTTTACATGTTTGATTCAAGGTAGGTTACTGAATAATGCATAAACATCTTTAAAAATGCATTTCAATAGTTGAGATTATGGTTGGTTGTCAGGTTCTCATCTTGAACTAATAACGTGGTGATTTTCTTTTTTGTACAGAACAAAACTATGGAGAAGCTAGCCATTAAAAATCTAATTGGTGTTGAGTCAAAATATTTTTCTGATACAGATTCTCTGTCAGTGAGTTCATTTTGTAGAAGAAAAACCACAACAACATTCTGTACAAACGTTACATTTCCTGAAGCCGCTTCTTAGGCAAGTTGGGTTTTTTGTTGTTGTTGTTTTTTAGTTTAGTTTTGTTTTGTTGTGATTGGAGGTAATCTCGATATAATCTAATGTTGTAAGAAATAGGCTATATTTGAAAAACCCAAAATGGCTAAATGATGTAAAGCTATGGAAGACAACATATCTATTTGTTTTGGTTCTGCCTTTTTGGAGGGATCATTTTTACCTCTCTATCCATCATAAACTAATGCCACATCTATTTATACTTTACTTTGAGGCTAAATAGATGCTAAAGTTTTAGCTTCTTTACTTGGGGATTTTAAAGTAGTAACTGTTCGTAATATTGCCATGTTCTGGGTTCTGATTCTGAGTTCTGAAGATTCAGAAACCTGACTATATAAAACCTGCATTGTGACTTTTCATGTTTGGTGGCAAACTGCCTTTAATTAAGCAGATCCATTGGAGATTGATTGATAATATAACATCCCATTTTAATAATTTTGAATGAGAAACATAAGCACAAATTAGACTCAGGTCTGGCTATATAATTGGTAAGGCCTGGTACAAAATGAAAATGCAGGACCCCTTGTTCAAAATGATTAAGAATTTCAAGACAGCAATGGCGGGGCATTAAGTGGAGCACTGGGCTCTTCTAAGAGCAGAAACCTTTTATAACTGCACAGGTCACATGCCCATGAAGTTGGCCCTGATTAAACTCATATATCTGCCAAAGATTTCTTGAAAGTACAGAAGTGGAGTAAAAGCATTTGGACACACACCTGTATTCCCAAGAACAATGGTTGAATTGCTCTTTCCAACCTTAGCCAAGTAGAATGGAAACACGTTAGCACGTCCTGCTGCTGGCTCAACTTCACCCAGCTCATTGCTCTTCTGTTGTAATAAGGCGTGAGCTTTCTTCACCATGTTACAATCCAGTTCAGCTGCCAAGAGATTTTGCAAAATACCCTGCCTTCTTAATTGGTTTCAGTAGACGACCTAGTCGCATCCGCTACACATTCAAAACCTATCTTGACACGCATTGTATTTTTTTTTATTTCCTACCTATGTGATTTATTTATTTTTCTTAAGTTTTCTGTCAAATTCCAGTTAGTTATCATACAGTGTTATATTAGCTTCAGTTGCACAATATAGTGATTCAACACTGTGTTGTATTTTATACATAATGGGCTGGTATTTGGTAGTTTCTATTTCAGGGGATGGCCATTCTCAGCTCTGTTCCTGGACTTTGAAGAAGTTTATAACAATCACCTGCATTTACTAGATTTATTTATTCACTCATTCATTATATTCACTCATTCAATACATCTTTATTGAATGTCTACAATGTCAATGATAGGTGCCATCATGTTCAATATTATAGAACATATTTTTCAATGTATGTTGAATCATATTCAACATATGTTATTCAAGATAGGGTATTCTGAGAATTGACACATATGTTTGTCTGTTATGTTAAACATATACATTAGTCTGGAAATGTTTATTTACATTAACAAACTCAACTTGAATCATCCTAAAAACTAAATAAATATATGATAGATACACAGACAGATAAAGTGGTGTCAAGTGACTGGATTCTAAAATACAAAATATGTCATTAGGACATCTCATTCTCCTCTTCATCATCCTCCTCCTCCTTCTCTCCATACTATGTCTCTCTCCATTATCCTACTTCTTATAAATTGGCTTTATTGTCAAGCAGGATTCCTCCACGTGGTTAAAAAAAAATATATTCAAGTACCTCTAAGTTCACACGTCAGAGGAGAGAACATCTTTTTTGTTTGAGCCTCCAAAATGATTATGTCAAAAGATTTTGATTGGAGGGCACCTGGGTGGTACAGTCAGTTGAGCGACCAACTGTTGGTTTCGGGTCTGTTCGTGGTCTCAGGGTCTGAGATCGAGCCCCATGTCGGGCTCCAGGCTCAGTGCAGCGTCTGCTGGAGATGCTCTCCCTCTGCCCCTCCCACTTGTGCTCTCTCTCTCTAAAAGAAATAAATCCATCTTAAAACACAAGACTTTGATTGGCCTTATCTTGGTCGTGTCACACACCCACCCGCCTTGATCCAAGGATTGTATCTTGGGGCTGGGACACTGTTATTAGTCATTTATGAGAATGTGAGTCCAACTGGGAAGTTAAGGGAGAACTTGGAAAAAGAAAAGAGAGGGCTTTTGTTACCAAAAAAGGAAGAAGAGTTTCTGTGCCGTAAAATAGATGTCTCCTCCAGCTTTACACAATAGGACCCTATGGTTAAATGTAAAGAGTTAAGATTTGAAGTCCAAAGAAAGGGTTGTGCCACTAATACCTTTCGCCTATGGGAATGTGGTCAAATCACTGTGGTAGGAAGAGCTAGTGAAGGGCTAGTCATTTTGATTTTCAAGGGAAAACGTGAAGCAAATAGAACTACTTGTTCTATAGTTCTTAGAGGAAAAACTTAAAAAGTTTATCAATCAGGATAATCAAGCTATCAATTTCGTCCAATTTTGTTGCATCTAGAGAAATATGCCATTAATTTTTTTAAACTTGGTCAAAATGTTTAACCTTTAGAACTTAGAGTTCCCTATTTAGAAAATGGGATGAATACTCTGATTTTACAGGCTTTCAGTAAAGACAAAGACAGTATGGAGGCCAGCAAGTCCAGGTTTGAAGCTGTGCCTTGGGTTTTGATACTTCCAAGTGTTGTATTAATTCTTGTCTACCTTTCCCATACTTTCTAAAATCTAAAGGGACCAAGCTTTTCCCACTTCTTACTGACTCCCTATGAGGAATGCCCAGCAGCATTTGCGTTGTTCCATACACATCATAGCTAATGTTCTGCAGAGCTGATATTTCAAAGTACTTTTAAATTCTTTTCTTGAACTTCATCCTCTGGAGAAAGGCAACGGTATTATTACATAATGCGATGTGACTTGGCTGGAGATAAACCCCTCATAAATGGACTTGTACGCTGGTAATATAATCATCAATCCTGCCATAATGCCATTTCTGCTTCCCTTCACGTAACACAAGGTAGAACAAGTGCGTGAAAAGCTGTAGTGCTCCACACAGAGAAAAGATGTGCTCCCTTCAGCCTCAAGTACCACCTCTCTGCCCACCCCCACGCTGCCAGACTCTGAAAGTGTGCTCTGACCCGTATGACAACACATTGGAAAAATGTTGCTCTTGTGAATATTGTTTATCTGTGGCGTGATGGGACCCTCAAGCTTGTCTCCAAAACTCCTCAGTTGCATCAGGGGACACTTCTGGGAGCTGTGGTGACAGCCGATGCTTATCCCATCCCCCAGCAGGGAAAGGGGGCTGCTCTTCTTCCTGCCAATTTGCAGGGATGCTGAAACAGGTCCCTGGATGCATTTATAACTTGAAGGAGACATTACAGTCACAAAAATTCTGAGATCAGTGAACTACGGAAGCACTAAGGAAGCCTAAAACAACAGCAACAGAACAACAAAATCAGCACCAGAAAATCCAGCCAAATACAGCAGTTTTTATTACTACTGTGGTCACTCTGGGCATGGATTAATGGTATTGTCTTAGTGTGGGTTTTTTTGAGCCAAGGAGGTTTTTAGAGACCTGGCTTCTGAATCACAGGGGCACTGAAGGCACAGGGCTGGTAAGCAGGGCTGCTTGGGGAACCAGCAGGCAGCAGCAGGTCCTTAATGGATAACAAAGCAATTCTCAGAGCATGGATTTGTTCACAGACCTGACACCAAGGTAAAAGGAGAGAGAGAGAGATTGTAGGTTGTGTCTTTTTTTTTTTTTTTTTTTTTTTTTTTTTTTTTACATTAGGTGGAGGAGAGGGAGAAAAGGAAAGCTAAATAAATGATACAGACTCAAGTTCTAGAAACAAACTAAGGAAAACCAAAAATAGCTAGCTCTCTAAATAGAGTGGAAGGGCTGTCTGCAGTGCGGGACCCTGGAGGCTACCTCTTCCCAGGAACCTACCAACCCCCTAAGAAGCCTTTTGTTTGCTCCCTTAATGGATCCTGTCAGCACTTTAATATTCTCAAATATCTCTAATGGTAGCAACGTCCCCTGAAGACCAGTTGGCAGCTGTCTGTGGGATAATCTCGTTTTCAGGACGGTGTGCTTCTCCCGGCTGGCTCCTCATGGGCCCATGGAGACCAACAGGGATATATCCTTTTGGGCCCAAAAAGAAGGAACAACTGTGATTCTAGCTTTTGCTTTGTTTTGTTTTGTTTTGTTTTTTGTTTTTGTTTTTGTTTTGCCACAGGTTGCTGAAACTTGGTCAAAGCGGCCAGAAATTAATTTATGAAATTTCATTAAAATAGGCTTGTTTGCAATAAATAATGACACTAGAAATAGTGTATCTAACATGGGCTTCAGGTTTCATTCAATCCGTTAAAAAAATCTTTCACTACTTCTCCACTCTCATAGCACGTTTTTTAGAGAGTTTATCTTATTTTCAGACTTGTCCAACCCGAAACCTTTCTATCCTGCAAGTTCAGACACTGACTTCCATTTATACATTTTTTTTTTCTCTCCTTATTCATTCCTTAGAAGCTGCCCTGAGGCAAAACCAGAATCAAGAAGTCTGTGGTATTTGCTTCTAGTGCCCCTTTATCCACCTTTTCTCGCATTTCCTCTGCTCTTTTAAGAGTCTTTGCCGTCCCTTCCCTTGGGCGTCCAGTGTTCTCGAACTTTCTGGCCATTGAGAAGCCTCTTCGCGGTGAGAATACTGTCATTAACCTGCACCCAGGCCAGCTGTCCCAGGAGTCCTGGAGGGCAGGGATGTTGGAAAAACTGAGACGGGAATTGCCTCACTGCCAGTCACAGGCTGTGAAGCGCTGGACAACTCTATCTCTCTGAGTCTCAGTTTTCCCACCTGTAAAATGGAGCAATATTTGCTTCAGAATGCTCCATCACAGGGGGAGCCCTCCACACACAGTCCTTCCCAGCTCATCTGTACAAATTCTCTTCTAGGTCAGTCTCCCTCATTCAGCATCTTCAGGAGACCTGCCCAGACCTGCCTGAGAAGCTGCTCCCCTCGCCGTCAAAGCACGCTCTTTGTTGAATGACCACAATTTGTGACTCTCTTATGTCATTTTATCATTTTATTCATCTGTTTTATTTTACCTTTTTTTTGGGGGGGTGGTTATTCTGCTTCTCCTACTAGACTGTAAGGCCCATTCATGAGGGCAGGACTATTTCTAGTCTTTCAACATTGCTACTCTAGACCCGCGTAGATTACAGAGTACTTGGCACCTTAAAGTCTCAATAAACATTTTGTTGGCGCTCCACTAGCATGCGTGGAAATAAACTGAGATCCACCCCCAAAGTAGGACATACGGAGGCTATTTATTTAGATAGTGCTACACCTGGAGAGTCAGCCACCATCACTTGTGTTTGGCAGAGAGAGACTCAAAGGCTTTGGGGGGAGGAGGAAAGTTTTAGGTTGAAAAAAAAAGGTAAGACTTTAGTACGCTCTCCATGGAGGTTGTTAGCGTGGGGAAGTTGGAGGCGGGCTCTCTAGAAGCAGGGCTTTTATTTATTTTTATTTTTTATTTTTTTTTAAAGATTTTATTTATTTAGTTGACAGAGAGAGAGCACAGGAAGGAGGAGCAGCAGAGGGAGAGAGAGAAGCAGGCTTCCCGCTGAGCAGAGAACCCACTGCTGAGCAGAGAGCCCAATGCGGGGCTCAATCCCAGCACCCCACGATCATGACCTGAATGGAAGGTAGACGCTTAACTGACTGAGGCACCCAGATGACCCAGAAGCAGGGCTTTAATGATTGGTTTGGGAAACATCTTTGGTTTTTTCTGACTGGTCCTGAGTTAGAGGTGGGAGCAAAAAATACAGGAGATGGCAGTCACTGACCAAGTACTGTTGCTCTGAGCTGATTACTACAGAGGTTATAAGTCAGAGTTCCACTGTCATACGTGGTCTCACCGTTGTCTGTTTGTACATTTCACTCTCCCATGATTCCTTTCCTCTTCTTCCTATACCCAATATATAACCTACACTTTCAGACAAAGTATGGAGGGAATACAATAGTTAGCTTCAAATAAACTGCTAATATATGACTATATCTTAAGGCATACTGATTTCAAAGAAAAGCGGCATTTATCAGAACTGCTGAGAATTCGAACAAATGGATGGGTAAGAAATAATAAACACGCAGTGCCTGGGTCACTCAGTCATTTAAGCATCTGCCTTCAGCTCAGGTCATGATCCCAGGGTCCTGGGATCAAGCCCCATATCTAGCTTTCTGCTCAGTGGGGAGCCTGCTCTGCCCTCCGCCTTCCACTTCCCCTGCTTGTGCTCTCTCTCTCTCTCTGTCAAATAAAAAACAAAATCTTAAAAAAAAAATGGGGCACCTGGGTGGCTCAGTCAGTTGGGTGTCAGCCTTTGGCTCAGGTCATGATCCCGGAGTCTTGGGATCGAGCCCCATATTGGGCTCCCTGCTCGGTGGGGAGTCTGCTTCTCCCTCTGCCCCTCACCCCACTTGTGCCCCCCCAAATAAATACGTAAAATCTTTAAAATAAATAAATAAACAACAGTGAGGGTGACAGTGTTTGAGGGCAAAGTATTACATTGATAATCCTCTTCAAATTACAGTGCAAGAACAGCTCTGCTTAGTTTTTCTCTTTAAAATATACAAATAATGAAAGGTTAAATTTTTCTAAGATACTAAGTTCATACAGGAGACCAATAAAAAGACTTTTGATGCCTCTGCATTGACACCTGGACACCGTGGAAATCTGGCCCTCTCTAGTCCCTTTGCCTGGGATGTTTCAGCCTTGTCTTCCCAGCTCTGGACACTGACCTTCAAGATGAGCTCCAAGAATTGTCCTTCCCTGCACAGCTGTTGCCAACAATAGGCTCACAGCTCTTCTGCTGTCCAGATTCGTAAATCTCTTATCTGTGTCACTCAACACTTAATGACATTTTGCAGTGAGTATTTCTTATGTTCGTGTTCTCTCTTATCGAGTAAATTGGAAGTTTCTGTCACTTTTGTGCGTCTACCACAGCAACTATAATATATACAGAGTCAACTCGTTCGGCTGCATAAATACTTTCTTTCACCATTAATAAAAGTAGGAAATCAATAGACATTAAAATTTCAAAGACAGAAATAAGAGTATTTTGCCCTGTGTATGTGGGAATAGTATTATATGTTATTTAATGACATGGGCCCTTTAGATTGTGTGGTTCAGACCAAAGCTTAATTGCTATCACAAATGCTTAGGCAAATTTTTAAAAGATTTCTAAGCTTTGGCTCTCTCCTTTATAAAATGAGGACAACGATATATGTCCTATACAGAACATATTGTACCTAAGTATTGGGGAACTAGTAAGTGATCAGTAAACATTAGTTCTTAATATAGTATTTAAAAATTACTTAGGGCCCCTGGGTGGCTCAGTTGGTTAAGTGTCTGCCTTCGGCTCAGGTCAAGGTCTCAGGGTCCTGGGATGGAGCCCCACATCGGGCTCCCTGCTCAGTGGGGAGTCTGCTTCTCTCTCTCCCTCTGCCTTCCCCCATCATGCTCTCTCTCGCTCTGCTCTCTCTCTCTAATAAATAAATAAAATCTTTAAAAATAAATAAAAATAAAAATTATCTAAAATTATACATTAAAATTTATGAGGAAGACTCTATTTATAAAATACACATATTTCTAAGATTTGGGTTGTTATGAAAGCGTTTGGGTTGTTTTTGACTGAGTTTTCATTGACACAAAAAATTAAATCTATTAAATATATGGAGAATATATTGGTAATATGATAATTTACTTCAGTTGAGTGCCAAACCTAAAAAGTTATGGTTCCATTTAAAAAAAGAAAAAGAACACAGCATACAGCAAAAATAGACACGTGACAGTGGAGAGGTACCCTTTTCCTTTATGAGCATGTCAGGCACTATACCAACTAATCAGATGTCAGTTTAGTAAGATAACAGGGGTCACTATGATGTCCTACAGCGCCCTGAACTTGGAATCAAAGCTCAGGATTCAAGATCTACCATTTGCTAACCACATAACTGAGGGTAAGCCACATATAGTCATTAAAATTTTACCCCCTTTGTAACATGGAGGTAAGATACTTAACTCAGCATTAATAAAACACAAATGTGAAGGGACTTCTGTTTCTAGCTATGATTGGCATGCTTGTAACAAACCAATTTGGCACCCAGAATAACTGGAAAAGTCAGATAGGATATACACATGGGGGCCTCTGGGTGGCTCAGTTGGTTAAGCATCTGCGTTCGGCTCAGGTCATAATCTCAGGATCATGGGATCGAGTCCCACGTGGGGTTCCCTGCTCAGTGAGGAGTCTGTTTCTCCCTCTACCCTTCCGCTCTGCTTTTGATCTCTCTTTCACTCTCTCTCAAATAAATAAATAAAATTTCAAAAAAAATAGGATATATACATGAAATCTGCGTGAAGGCATTGGAAAATTTCTTAGGCAGCCAGGATCTGAGGACTAAGATCCCAGGAAAAAATGATGACCATTAAGATGAACTGAACTTACACATGCTTCTTTTCCTTTCAGGGCATTTGTTAATTTTTGATATGAGTAAGGGATTGTGAAACCAGGCAGAAGATGGCTGCCAAGAGGTGGAGGGGGCAGCAGAGCTTTTGAAAAGACCATAGGGCTGGGAGACAAAAACTGGAGTTCAGGCCAATGAGGTGTCAAGTGTTTGAGGGAACAAGATCATGGAAAATAAAGAGGCACAGAGAAGTAAGCCCGACGCTCTACGCACTCCCCATTCGGCATTTGCCAATTCCTTATTGAGCAGTGTCAGAGGTTAAGAAGCTAAGTAAAAAGCGGCTGAAAAGGAGAAGACAGTTTTTGGCAATCTCACGGCACTGGGTAAACAAAAACTGGAATTCAGGACTGCCAAGGAAAAGAGGTTCTAGAAAGCACTCCAGTCTTTCATTCGAGACTGTTGGCAAGCTCCACTCCAGGAATTGAAGGTGAAAAGTAGACCAAGACTTGAAGAGATTCCAAGCTAGGGTCCCACATTTTCTGATCGGATTGAGAGAAACTCCACTTACTCAGCTGCAGGAGGGGGTGTGTCCTCCCTGTAGGAAGAACATCACCCCAAATCTATCATACTTGCCACAAACCATGTTTCGCAGTCAATCAAAATCAGTACGCATAACAATAAGCAGCATCCCAAAATCGACAACGCAATCACAAATGAACTGGATACTAGGTGTTCAGACCTAGACCTGAAATTGATTTAAATGAACAACTTCAATAAAATAGATGGCAAAATGCAAATTCCAAGAGATCAGAGATCTATGTTCAATATTCAATAAAAAATGTCCAGGTCTATCAAGAGATAGGATAATGTGACCAAAACTAAAAAGAAAAGGAACAATAGAAACAGGCTCAGGTGATGCAGGTCTTAGAGTTAGCAGACAGGACATGAAATAACTATTAACATTTTCAAGGAAATTGCAAAAAGGATGGACAAAATAGATAAAAATAAGAATTCCAACACAGCAATTGCATCTAAAAGTATTTGATACTTCACATGAGATTACCACCTTTGGAATAGGTCCATCCCTCCCCTGTACTAGTCAGAAAAAGTGAAGGCTTATTACCTTTCTTCAATTAAGAATCCGGTTAGGTCCATTTTTGCAAAGTCAAGGCTCAGCCTAACTCTGTGTTCTTGGCACACAGGCCTCCACGTCAGGTGCCTGAAACCCGGCCCGTGGAGGGTCCTCCTCTCTAATCTCACACACTCAACAGTATGAGACTGAGGAACCTTCCACTTTCCTTTTCAGATATTTCATATGTGTCCCTTAGCTTTTAATTTGTCATCTTACACAGCTTCACAATTTAGCAAACGTGTTGATGGGAAAAGTGGCTATGTCCCCATTGTTTCTTTCCAGCCTTACAGAACTAAAAAAGTCCCACTTGTTCGTCATTTCCCAGCTCTCTTCCCAGGACAGATCCTGACCCTTAGCCGATTGCCCACACCAAGAATCTTCAGTTCCTCTTGGAACAAAAACAGTTAATGCATGATGAACGCACATTTTCTGCCTTCTCCCCTCTCTGGAATCTTAGCCCTTCTGGTTTCCATTGTTTCAGCGACTCTCTGATGCTTTTAAACAAATTTTAAAAAAAATTATGTTAGTTTTGAGCTGATCTCAAAAGGAGCATTTGTCTTCCTCTAGCTACTCCTTCCTGCTTGATAGGACTGGTAATGCCAAGTGTTGGCAAGAATGTCAAGCAACCTTGACTTTCATGGACTGTGATGGAGGGTAAATTGGTACAACCATTTTTGGAAGGCTGTCATTAATAAGGACATCCTATGGCACAGTAATTCTACTTCGAAGATTATACTAATGATAACATTTTCAAGTTTTAGTGCTTATGGGTCCTGCTCCTGGGCTCCCAGGGAAGCTATACCTCAGCATTTACCAAGGTCAAAATGACTCAGCAGAACCTCAAAGCATGGGATCTATTTCTGCCCCAAGTACACATTGTGTATCTGCTTCGTTAAAGAAAAAAAAAAAAATCAGAACACAAAAAAATAAGGAAAAGGAAGAAACTTCCCTGGTTCCCATAAGATTAAAGTCATACAGCCCCACCCATACTAGCAACTGAAGACAAAGTCTGCAACTTTCTGAAATGGTCTTTGTCTAATACTTTGTAACTTTTTATGTAGAAAATGTATATAACCCTACAGCAAATGTTTCCTTACCCGAAAACTCTCTTCTCTGTGAAGAGTGTGTATCCCGAGTTACTGTCCCAATTTGAGCTGGAATAAAACTCTTTTCCTTTTTTTTTTTAAAGAAATTGTAAAATTTCTTATTAATTTTGCATCGACACCAACTTAAGAAATGCATTCATTAGTCCACCAAAGGCAGGCATGAGAGCCTGAAAACGGAAATGTCCCAAACGTCCATGCACAGGGGAACAGATATATAAATTGTATCATTTTCATTCACAAGGAAAACAAAGCACAACCACATACAAGGGGATGAATGTCCGGATGTTTAGCAGAAGAACTAGATACAAACTAACATTTGAAATTTCAAAAAGTGTTGCACACAGCAAAGCAGCACACACAGGAAGAATTACAGTGCCAATAATATACTAAAACTATGTAGAATATTGCTAAGCTTTGGGAACCTTGCTCCACGTAAACTGGACTTCAAATATTTTATGTAACCTCAGTGAAAATCCATGCACTGAAATAAAAAATGATGAAAGATGAAAACAGAATTCTCTCATTTTTGAGATAAACTTAGTAGTAAGTATCAAGGCACTCCTAAACGCCGCAAGCTGCTTTTTATTCCTCTAAACTAGGCAAAGCTGCCGAAGTGTCCCACATTCCACAGCTTTATCTCCACGGCTCAAACGCATAGCTCTACATTTTCGCCTTGCTTTGGCCTGATGTATGTCTCTCATTTTTGTCACTTATGTTTGAAAGTGTCAAATTCTAATTTGGACTGCTATATCTTAAATCTGATATTTGTGGAGCTTAAGGAATGTAGTGGGCGCATCACGTGACTCGACCCGACGTTGTGACAATGACGAGTGCCTTTTCCAAGAACCAAGCACTCCTGATCTCCTTCTGTGTTAGGCATCAGAACATTGCAGTTTTACTCTGCACAGTATTACTTTTCGAAAGGGAATGTTCTGTGAAAGATCGGAGACAGAAGGACCTCAATTTGAATCTAAACGATGCCGGTGTTTACCAGTAGAAAAGTCTTGATATTAAAGAGTACCTGGACTTGAACAGGTCTCATAAATAAAAGAAATTATATATGAGGCTGGTTTGTCTCAAACGTACAAATTCTTGTGTTTGGAAATGTCAGCGTGCTTGGCAAAAGCAACTTGTCTGAACCTCAGTTGGGGGCTATTAGACACTAGAAGTTAAATATTTTTGCAGCCAGACATTGAGCTTACTGCTTAACACATCTGGAATATCACTTCTTAGTCCAAAACAGGCTGCTGATTTTTTCAAGAGAAGGAATGCCTTCGTGTCGGGTGAATTTTTTCTTTTCATCTAGAACTTTAAAAAAAAAAAATGTCTCTTTATTTTGATATAATTTCAAACTCGCAGACAAGTGGCAAGGATAGTACCAGGAATTTCTACATACCCATGTTTACGAATTATTTACAATAAACTTAACCCCCTTGTTTTGTCATGTTGTTTTTCACTTCATCTTCTTTCCCTCTGTGCGTGTGTGTGTGTGTGTGTGTGTGTGTGTGTGTGTGTTTTGTGTGTATAAATCCTTCATCCTTAAATACTTCAGTGGGTATTTCCGGAGAGCAAATAATTCATCAGCCCTTTTTGTCCTTCTTGGTCTTGATATTTCTAACTGGCAAAAGCCATTTAATTTACAGATTATCGCTCAGTTTGGATTTGTCTGTTGTTCTTCCTGGTTAGATTCAAGTTATGCATCAGAAACACAGGAACACCAGAGAAGCGGCGCTGTGTCCTCACTGCATTCCATTAGGAGGAAAGCAATGTTGGTTTGGTGCTGATATTAACTTTGATACTTTGGTTGAGGTACTCAGGTTTCTCTTTAAACTTTTGCCCATTAGTTTTATCATTCTACTACCATTTACCATTCTACATTAGATTTTCTAACTTCACCATCCCTTCCCTATCGACTAATTATCATTCTGCATAAGAAAGGGCTTTCACCTCTTTTCCATTTATATGTTCATTTATTAATTTATTTAATTATATTTTTATGGACTCATGGATTCGTATGTTAATCAATAGGTTAGAATACACTTAGTATCATTATTTTCATGATCAAATTATCCAAGATCTGGCTGTGTCCTCAAGCTGGCTCCGTGTGTGTGCAGGTGTGTGTATGTGTTTGTTTATTTCCATCATTCTTTGAGGACTTCCTTACTTCTGGGTCAAAAATAAGTTTCAGGGGCGCCTGGGTGGCACAGCGGTTAAGCGTCTGCCTTCGGCTCAGGGCGTGATCCCGGCGTTATGGGGATCGAGCCCCACGTCAGGCTCCTCTGCTATGAGCCTGCTTCCTCCTCTCCCACTCCCCCTGCTTGTGTTCCCTCTCTCGCTGGCTGTCCCTGTCTCCGTCGAATAAATAAATAAAATCTTAAAAAAAAAATAAGTTTCAGGCTCATTTCCTCCAGTTCTTAAATGAGTCTTTTCACAAAGAAGCCCTGGTATCCTTTTGTAGATCATTTTCTGGTATAACATTTCTTTTAGGCATCCTCAGCAGACAGAGTTAGAAAGATGTACATATTTGCCTCTGTATTTTCATATATAACTGTAGCTATATCTATATAGCCATATAAAAGCAGGGGTCCAAAGTGATACCTTCAATTTCAATCCAATATCACAGGGTGTATTCTAGCTATCCTTCCATATCTGTAACTCTCTGACTCCATTCTGGATGAATTTGCTTTCCCTTTTTTTTTCTTGCTTGCTCCTCTCTCCTTTTTTCTATCTTCCCTTCCTCCCTTTTTCCCAAATGTATTTTTCCCTTTTTAAAATATATTAGTTACACTATCTCAAAATCTGAAAATGTTAAATCAATGTTAAGGAAGACTAAACACTGCATCTTTCTGTAAAATTAGTGACTCCCATTTTATTTTATTTTATTTTTTAATTTTTTAAAGATTTTATTTATTTATTTGAGAGAGAGAATGAGAGAGAGAGCACAAGAGGAGGAAGGGTCAGAGGGAGAAGCAGATTCCCTGCTGAGCAGGGAGCCCAATGCAGGGCTCAATTCTGGGACTCCAGGATCATGACCTGAGCCGAAGGCAGTCACTTAACCAACTGGGCCACCCAGGTGCCCCATGACTCCCATTTTAAATACTACATTTTGCCTATACATATGTTTTGCTCTACCTTTTGTATTGTAGGTTTATTTAAAATTTGTACAAAGGGAACCCTTTTCGGAAAATCAGTGTTGTATAGAGGCAAAAAGAAGGTAATTTATTTGGAAAATATTTCCATGAAGTGATAGGTGCCAGATAGATATTGCTCTGATTTTGTAAAGATATGATAGGGAAGGAACTCTTTCACTGAAATTGTCAACCAGGAATTATTGAATAATCATGGCACACAAACTCCACCATCATACTGTGTGCATCCATCAAAGCTGGCAAGAGCTACCTAGGTTATTTTTCAAGAGTGCTATCCTTCCACTGACTTTCTAGGAAAATAGACAAATATTACAGCACCAATGTCTGTTCCCATCCCCCTTCTTGAAAGTATAATCCACAAATAATGGACTATGGAGATTCCAGAATATTTAAAAGTATCAAATAAAAACTTCTGCTCTCGAGTTAATGTGAGTTGTATTGTTCTTGGGAGAAGAGAAATGAGTCTGATGGATGAGGCAGGAAATAGTTCAGTGAGCACCTAAATAAACAAAATTGTAAATAAGAAAAGTGCATAAAAACATAAGGAAAATAAACTTTGGCTTTGTGTGTGTGTGTGTGTGTGTTTGTGTGTGTGTGTGTGTGTGTGTGTGTGTACCTGCCTTTCAAATAACACCTAACTTGGAAGTAATCCTTTCTTACCCACAGACCAGACCAGGTATAAAGACCAAATGTATCTCTGAAAATGCAGGGATAAAAGGGAGCTCTTGACACTGAAGAGAAAGAAAAGAACAGAATGACTTTCTGGACCTATGTTTCAGAACAGAATGGAAAAATGTCATGATGATTACTGGTGTGAGGCCAGAATTTTATTGTAATAGTTGGTCAGCGAGTCCAAAATGAGCATTTAAGCATCCAAGTCACAGTTCCTGGTGTCACTCAGACATAACCAAGGATACTTATAAGTCTAGAAAGCCTAAGGTCAAAGGTTAGCATCACCAGGGAGAGAACAATTACCTCGACAGGTAGATGAAAAAAATGATGCACGAGTTAATGCAGTACCGGAAATCAGAGCCTCTAAAAGTGTGACACAACCCGCCAGCCTACAAAGTGCCACAGGTTAAAATAAGGACAACGTCTATTGTCATAGCAGGATTTGTTTTTGACCTTGTCTTTTTTTCTTCTTAATTAGATGGAGAATATTACTATATATTCTGTATACTGCTAGGTAGGAATGTGCAAATGGCAACAGGTGAAGAAGAGGAAAACTGAGAGAGGAACACAGTAGAACAGCTGCGGTGTGGGAGAGGCAGGCAGCCTCAGGTGTTAGTGACCGTGTCCATGCAAACCCCACTGGAGAGCTCTGGAGAGCTGGACACCAGGGCTCTGCTGCAGGATGCTGCCCACCCGACAGATTGTGCAGATGATGCCAAAGGGCATCAGGGCCAGTGATCTAACCTTCAACCCCTCAACATCACTCTGTCATCGAACACCTGCTAGGTGCCAGGCTCTTCATTTTATCTTTACAAAGCCTGCATGCTAGGGGAAATTAATTCCATTTTACAAATGAGGAAATTGAGGTTATTCTAGCCATGTCTTGCCAATCCTAATTCTGATGGGCTTTCCATTGAGCTGTGTTCCTTTGTTTCAGATGAGAAATGTTTATAATTTATCTGTGAATGGAGAGAATTAAATAAGAATATACTCATTGAGTAGCATCTGGCAGAGATAGTTTCATGCAGCTCATTCTAAAACATAGAGGTCTTGGTTGCAAGGGTTTTACTTATATTAATACATTTCATCATCAAAACAGCCCTAACAGGCAGGTATTATTAATATCATCCCCATCCTGCAGGTGAGAAAATTGAGACACAGAGGGAACTTCTTTAAGGTTACACTGCGTATTGGCTTGCTAGGGCTACTGTAACAAGGTACTACAAATTGAATGGCTTAACCAACAGAAATTTATTGACTCACCATTCTGAAGGCGGGCAGTCTGAAATCAAGATGTCAGCAGGGTTGGTTCCTTCTGAGGACAATGAGGGAAGACTCTAGTCCAGGTCACCTTTCTTGGCTTGTAGATGGCCATCTTCCCCCTGCGTTTCTTCACATTGTCTTCCCTCTATGTATGCCTGTGTGCAAATTTCTTCTTATGAGTACACCAGTAGTGATGGATTAGGGGATGCAGTGGATTGAATTGTGTGCCATCAAAATTCATATGTTGGGGTTCTAATCCCGGTGTCATGGTATTTGGAGGTGGGACCTTTCAGGGATCATTAGGTTTGGATGAGTTTATGAGAGTGGAGCCCTTATGATGGGATTGGTGCTCTTATATGGGGATGACAAGCCACTATGTGAGAACAGAGCAAGAAGACGGCTATCTATGAACCAGGAAACAGGCTCTCTTACCAGGAACTGAACCAGCCAGCCCTTTGATCATGAACTTTTCACCTCCAAAGCCATGAGAAATAAATTTCTGTTCTTTAAGCCACTTAGTCTTTGCTATTCTGTTACAGCAGCCTGGGTGGGCTAGGACATTTGCTTTCCTACCACAGGGCCACTACCTATGCTATTCCTCTTCACCATCGCATTCTTGGTGCCTGGCACATAGTTGGAACTCAACAAATATTTGTTGAATATTACTATTTAAAATGAATTTAAGGGGCAACTGGGTGGCTCAGTAGGTAAAGCGACTGACTCTTGATTTTGGCTCAGGTCATGATCTCAGGGTCCCGAGATGGAGCCCCACCTTGGGCTCCGTGCTGAGCGTGGAGCCAACTTGAGATTCTCTCTCTCCCTCTGCCCCTCCCCACCCCACTTACATTCTCTCTCTCTCTGAAAAAAATAAAAAACAAAAGAAAAGAAAAGAAGAAGAATTTAAAATGCAGGCTTGTCATTGCCCATGGTCGGAAGTCTATCTGGTTTAAGTAGACCTCACCAGGCAAACCTACAAATACTCTCCAATTAAAATTAGAATTAACAGACGCCTTATTCTCTCTAGTGAAACTGTCTCTGGGCAAATTTAAATAGCCTTTCTCTTTTCATAAGTGTGTATGTGTTACAAAAATAATGTGAGTTAAAATAACCCCATGGGAAAGGTCTGCCTTTATAAGCTGCATCTCAAAGAATGGCAGGATGGTGCTTAACTGCAAAATGTATAAATTTCTGGGGCAAATTAGTGTTCTGCTGTAGACTTATGGACACGCATTCAATATGGTTTATATAAATGAGGAAAATTTGTAATGGACTTGAAATTAAATTAAAATGCTATAGCAGTCATGTTTTCTCATGAATTCTGCTGAAACTGTGATGCCCTTCTTCCTGCTTCTAATCTCCTCTTTTTCTCCAGCCAGCCTTTTACGTGGCCCCCAAAGTCAACTTCATAAAGCACCAAGCTGACTTTGTCACGTTTCTACCTCAAAATGATAGCACCAGTTGCCAACAGAATAAAGCACAAAGTATTTTTTTTCCAACTTATCTTTTTAGCCTCTACCTGACTCATCCCCAAAGTCTGATAACACCCCTCCCACTGTTTTGTTAAGCTGCTATGAGCCCTGCTCGCACCCTTCTGCTCTGGGCCCCTTTGTACATTGGGACACTGCCTGGAATAAACACCATCCATTCTCCCTTCAAGGCCCATTTGAGACACCACATTCTCTGCGAAGCCTTCTTTGACCTTCATCTCCTATTGTAGAGATAGAACCACTCTCTTATCTACATTGCTCTGGAACGTTGTCTCTCTCCATTTCCATTCCTCAATTTCTCCACTATAACATAAACAACTTGAGGGCAGGTGTGATTTCCAGCATGCTATTAGGTGTGGACAAACAAGCCTCTACATAGTAAGTGCTCAGTAACATGGAAGGAAGGGAAGGAAGAGGGAAAGAAGTAGGGAAATCAAGAAGGAGGGTAAAAAGAACGGATATCTTAAGATACTGTAAAGAAAAAACATGGCTACCCAATCCAATGCAACCTTCTGTGGAATGGGGAGGACAGCAGAGAGTCATTTGCTTTTTCTTTCACAGATGTAAAGGGAAAATAAAAGAGGAGAAAACCTAATTTTGATGAATTAAGAATGAATACGTACTAACTAAAAGTAATCAGGTAAAACAGGTTTAAAAATGAAAAGAAGGATTTTCTGAGACCTGGAAATTATTCCAGTTTCATAATCCACTCAATAGTTGTGCATAACCAAGGTTAAACATCTAGGTGAAATAAAAATCCCTTTCCTCACCAAGTACGTCCCCAAATCCAGATGTTTGGCATGCTGATAGACATAATATCTAGATGACAGATTGAATTTTTTATTGGCCACTTATGTGTTTTGACACCACCAGTGATGTTATGAGTCTGGAGCTCCACATAAAAGCTTCTGCACTTATTTACCCTATAATTTATATAGTAAGACATTTACCAGGAAGGAGAGAATGCCAACATAGTTAAACAGGAGGAAATATAAACATGATTTTCTTTGAGTAGAGGATATTTGATGTCAGTTCTGATTACCTGCATGAGAACTTTTTAAGTTTCCATTGGGCAAGTTTTATAATAAAAGAAATGTTTTTGGATCCAAAGACATATCAAGTCCTCCACTATGCTGGCTCAAGAGTAGGCCAGGCAAACCTCTTTAAATTGCTTGTGGGTTTTGTAGTTTTTGGTCATACGGCTATTCAAAAAAAAAAACAAAAAACCCTCATGGTAAGTTTTATTTTCAAAAGATGGCTGTAACATTATCCCCACCCCACATATTTTTCTTACATTATGACTCTTATCACTTGTCTTAAAAAGATGTGGGGGCCACATCCCCTTCCCTTGTATAAAAGTGACCTTGTAATTATGGCAGAAATAGAACTCAAGACTCATCAGTTTAGGTTATTTATGATGGTAAAGCTTCTGACTGGTTTTCTTACACCTCTTGCTCTTGAGACCCACCCACCATTGAATGAAGAAAGCCAAGCAGTCCATGAGGAGGCCCACATGAAGAGGAATTGAGGCCTCCAGACCAGGTACAGGATTAGTTCTGGATTAGAAAGGGCTTTGGGAACGGGCAGACTAGTGGTAATAGTGAGGCCCAGAAAGGACTACTGGCTCTTTCAGAGTAATGAGATGGTCAGTGGCTGAGTAGAGGGTGGAACACAGCTATATAGGCCAGAACTTTTCTCACTGATGATTGTCTTCAATATTCCTATATTCTGGCTTTCTGACACCTGAGCGTCTCTTTTTTTCAGTGGTGTCATGTCCAACTATCTCCAGCTGAACAACACATGAGCTCTATCCTCATTTCTGTTCCTCTAGGGCTCCCTCCTAGGACAACCAATGTCCCCTTTCTCTTCATTGACATTTTAAGTGTTTCAGCGTATTTGTGTTTTCAAAGACTTAAAGATTGTCTTGGTGATTCTATGCGCATGAATAATACACATTTCAACATAAAGACAATCATTCTATGAAAAATAACAAATTTTCTAAAATAAATGAAAGAAGATGGTATTGTTCCGTAGCTTTGAAAATCTCTTTAAATGTTAGCTAATAGAAAACAGTTATATTTTTACATATGTTCCTGCATTCAAATTGTCGAAATATGTTGTTTTGGTGGAAGTATGTGAAGAAAATCTAGCTTCATACACATCTGCAGTTGGAAAATGAACAACTATTGTAATAGATTTTCATTAAATTGTGGAGAGTCTTCTTTGATACTACACCAAAACTTGACAAGTGTTACTTTCTTAAAGGTTAGTTGCAAAATGGAATAACTGATAGCAGATGAAAGCAGTTTTCATACTCTTTTACATTAAATACATTGGTCTGTCTTACATTATAAATAGACCTTTCAACCAGCACTTTTTTTTTTTATGTCATGTGCTGGTCATTTGGAAAATACTGATTCACTGAATAATGCAGACTTCTCAAATGTTGAAACATTTCATTATATGTTATCAAAGAAAACCACATTCATTAAAACTATTTCTGATGTCATCAGAAGAGTTTTCAAGTATTGGGAAGCTGTCAAGCTCACAGTGGTGGATAAGAGTTTTCCAAAATTTTGGTGTTTGTTGGAAAGTTTGAGTTTAACATTGGCAACAAGTATTAGCAATTGTTTTCCTTGAAGTAACAAATTCCCACAAATTGGAACAAACAAAATCCGTTTATCAGTGATTCTTTCAAATAAGAATTGTATTTCATGAAAAATGTGGCTAGTTCAGTTCACAGTTCAATTGCACAAGTGTTTTATGTGTACCTTCCAACACCTTACAGAGATATTAAGAAAACATAGTCAATGAATGGATAAAGGAGATGTGGTATATATATATAATGGAATATTACTCGGCCATAAAAAATGAAATCTTGCCATTTGCAATGACATGAATGGAACTGGAGAGTATTATACTAAGTGAAATAAATCAGTCAGTGAAAGACAAATGCCATATGATTTCGCTCATATGTGGAATTTAAGAAACAAAACAAATGGGCAAAGGGAAAATAAAGAGAGAAGCAAACCAAGAAACAGACTTTTAACTGTAGAGAACAAACTGATGGTTGCCAGAGGGAGGTGGGTGAGTAGATGGGTTAAACAGGTGATGGGGATTACGGAGAGCACTTGTGGTGAGTACCAGGTGTTGTACGGAAGTGTTGGATCACACTGTATATTAACTAACTGGAATGTAAATAAAAACTTAAAAAAAAAAAAAGAAGACATGGTCAAGAATTGTGGTTTAACAAAATTAATAATTATAATTTTAAGTGCTTCATCAAGGATATTCTTATGTGAAATTGGTTTTTTTCCTTTAACTGCTAATACATGGTGGGGTGAAATGCAATGGTTCTAGTACAGGTTGATGCCACAGTGTTGATACACACTAGGTGCCAACAGTTTCACTCAACATTGCTTCTGCACCATCCGTGTGTTAGAGTGAAAAGGGGAAATGATGTTTTAGTAGTATTATGAAAATAGTTTAGACCATCGTGACCTCTATGGGCCAGGGGGATCCACAGATCATTATATGAGATCATTACTTGAAAATTGCTGACATAAAGTCTAACAAACTATAAGAAGGAGTTAGATTTTATTTCAGTCACAATGAGCAGCTCTTCATGGGATTTTAGCTAGGGAAAGGTATGATTTGATTTGCATTTTTAGAAGATGACAGAGAGGTTTCTTAATTGAGAAAGTGTTTGATGGTGCCATGTACAGAGAGGGGAGAAGGCTGTAGGAGGATGTAAATAAAGAAATATTAAAAGTAGCTTGAGATGTAATGTAGTTGCGTTGTCTGTGAGACATCCAAATGGAAGACCTTAGGAAATTTTACTTGTAGATCTGAAGCACAAGTTAGTTCTAGCCTGGGTTTATGTACTTGGAAGGCATTTACCGTTAGAGAGCACACAATTGTAGTGATTGATAAAATCACATAGGAAGACAGTGTAGAGAAAGAAGAGAAACTTGAACCCAACCTTGAACAACTCAAAACTTGAGAAATATATAAGATTAGTAAATCTCTTGGAAGTGGGTTTGGGGACACTAGGGTATGAAGACAAAGGGGATTTGTCCTTGCGCACTTGTTTGTACAATTTCCAATGAGAATGTGCTTTTCTTTTTATAGCTTTACATTATTTAAAATGTACAATTTGACAGTTTTGTCATATGTATATACCAGTGAAACGTTCACCACAATCAAGATGACCAAATCAAGAAAATTCCTTGTGATCCTTCATAATCTAAGCCTCCCTCGCCACATTCTCCAGGCAACCACTAACCTGTTAGGGTGTTATTCTGTTCAAAACAAAAAATAACTTAAAAATGAAATCATTCTAACCAAACATAATTTTTCAGGAAAATAAGGTTATAAGAAATGGATCAGCCTTCATAGACTGGTAAAGCTTTTTGAGGACAAAAGGAGATTAGAATCCAATTTTCTTGACTTGCATTTTTGGGACCGTTTCACTATACCAGGCTTTCTCTGCTCTTTGACCTACTGCCCTGATCATTTTTTTTTTTTACTTGACTCCTTTTAGACAGTATCCCTTTTAAAAGTATTTGAGGAAGAATTTCTTCTCTGTAGGTTGAAGTCACTCCTTGATCTGCTAAGACACGGAGTCTTCAGTTCTGACAGCTACTGTAGGCTGCCTCAGAATAAGTTTATAAGGCTTGAGAAACACACCAAAGATATTTCAATCCTCTATTCTATCAGGAATTCCCTATTGCATTTCACTTTCTTTGTCATAAAATAATTCAACAAACTTTATGTAAACCTGAAGTTTTCAAACCTGCCAGTCTTAGAGCAAAACACTGTTTTTCAACAGAGAGCACTAGGAAGTAGATCAAGACACTCAATTTTCGTATTATTGAAATTATATTACTTCACACATTATCCGTTGGCTTCCTCCAGAAGCAATCTGAATCAAAGATTTGAATACAAGTAGTTTATTAGGGAGGAGATTCCTGGAAATGCTGAGAAAGGATTGGAAGGGGCACAAGTCAATAAACTATATATTATCAAGCAGGTAATCAATTTAGGCAATGAGACTCCATCTTGCTGGGGGCCCTGTAGAAAATACTGTGGATTGCACTTCAGACATAGTCCATCTGAAGGGTGAGGGAGTCTCCAGGGAGCATAGACTCCCTAGTATTTCCTGCCTGTCCTCCACACATGTGAGGACCATGAGAAACCCCTCAAGTGACAAATCACAGGCACTTGCAGTAGGACAGTTTTGGCATGTGCTGGACTATTATGTAGCAAGGAGATACGTGCAGGGTACTGACTCTGTCCACCAAGTGAACCACACAACAGTTAATTTCAAAAGGGAATCTCAAGTCTCATAGAATCATGGGATTTTTCTCCTCCTTGTAATTTCACTAATAAAAACTGTAAGCAAGTTATAGTAGTAACTTGTACACCCCCTGAGAACAGAATCCATATTTTGTTTACTATTGTACCCTACAAATGTCTGATCATAAGTGCTCAACAAATATTTAACAATGATTTTATAATCAATGAACTGAAATACTTTGCTGTGAACTACCTTCAGATTAGCTGTGCGATTGTATGTTGCAGGAGTGAGGAGTACATTGTGGACTCAGACTGCTAAGGTTATAGCCTGGCTCCATTCCTTATTAACTGTGTTTCTTTGGGCAAGTTTCTTGACATCTCTGATTTTTGTGTATCTTTTCTGTTACATGGATGTAATCATAAATCCTATGTAATTGTATCGTAAGAATTAAATGAACGAATTCATGGAAAACAACGATCATAATGCCTAACACTTGTGAAACGCACAAGACCTATTAGTTATTAATATCCCTGGTCACTCGAGAAGCAGCAATTAAGATTGTCCAACACCTAAAGTGACCATGGTATGGTTGACAAAATCAAACTTCACAGATATGCGTGGTTGTTGTAAAATGTTTGTGATCTTGTCCAAGGCAGAGTTGTCAAAACTAATCATTTTCCAATAAGAAGTAGATGTAAGTTTACCCTGATCTTTTCTCTCTTTAACATTGTGTTTTCACATGTTTAACTTACTTGGGGAAGTAACCCTGTGTTTTGAATTAAGCAGATACATCAACACAAGCCATTTAAGTAAGACAGTTTAAAGAAGGATTTCAAATATTATTTTCCAGCTTTAGAGATAATAGATTTTATTATATACCCAAATACCAACTGTGCTGTCTCTTGGATTTTATTTATGTAGTTTCCATTTCTGTTAATGGCTCATTTGTCTTAGAATTCAAGCTTGGATTTACCTTTTTGCTTTAAACTATTTGTTAAATTCCTCGTGCTGGATGCTTGAGGTCACTTGGCCCATTTCTTCCTTCACATACAATACCGAAAATATCGTAGGTAGAAAGGAATTTGCTCTACAATGAATGCTCATAGCCATTCTCAAGAATACATTGCCATAATAAATAATTTTCAGTATATGGCATACAACTTAAGCACATTTCCTCTTCTTCCATTCCCAGTGGAAATAAAAATGCATCAACCTCTGTGAATATACTCGAAAATTATCATTGATTATCTTTACATTGTCTGGGACAGATGGTCTGTGGTCTTTTTCCTTTTGAGAGAAGCAGCAAAAGATTGTTGGAAGATTACTTAACAAGGGATAAGAAAATCTGAAGTCTGGTTTTAGCTTTGCCTCCAAGGCTTTGATTGAGTGCTATCACAGACACTGCTGATAATACTTTCATTCAATTATACAACACTGTGGATCAGATCAGGAATTTGGATGCTCCTGAAAAAAAAAATGTAGGTGAAGTCTGGGGATATAGGTTTAGAAACATACCCACCAGTGGATCTAGCCACAGATAGGGACCCGAAAAAATAGAGCAAGCCAACGTAGGCAGGGAAGATCTAAGTCATGTTTTTCATATAGGGTCTAAGATCTGGGGTTTATATTCAAGCAAAGTTGGGCATATATTCTAGCAAATAAAGACAGGGAAAGTCAGTGAAAGCCCCATCTTCTTAAGGGTGGTCCAGGAGCAGGAAAAAGAATTCCAGGACCCCAGCTTGGTGGCTGGGGTTAAAGGGAGAAGACACANGGTTTGGGGACACTAGGGTATGAAGACAAAGGGGATTTGTCCTTGCGCACTTGTTTGTACAATTTCCAATGAGAATGTGCTTTTCTTTTTATAGCTTTACATTATTTAAAATGTACAATTTGACAGTTTTGTCATATGTATACAACAGTGAAACGTTCACCACAATCAAGATGACCAAATCAAGAAAATTCCTTGTGATCCTTCATAATCTAAGCCTCCCTCGCCACATTCTCCAGGCAACCACTAACCTGTTAGGGTGTTATTCTGTTCAAAACAAAAAATAACTTAAAAATGAAATCATTCTAACCAAACATAATTTTTCAGGAAAATAAGGTTATAAGAAATGGATCAGCCTTCATAGACTGGTAAAGCTTTTTGAGGACAAAAGGAGATTAGAATCCAATTTTCTTGACTTGCATTTTTGGGACCGTTTCACTATACCAGGCTTTCTCTGCTCTTTGACCTACTGCCCTGATCATTTTTTTTTTTTTTTACTTGACTCCTTTTAGACAGTATCCCTTTTAAAAGTATTTGAGGAAGAATTTCTTCTCTGTAGGTTGAAGTCACTACTTGATCTGCTAAGACACGGAGTCTTCAGTTCTGACAGCTACTGTAGGCTGCCTCAGAATAAGTTTATAAGGCTTGAGAAACACACCAAAGATATTTCAATCCTCTATTCTATCAGGAATTCCCTATTGCATTTCACTTTCTTTGTCATAAAATAATTCAACAAACTTTATGTAAACCTGAAGTTTTCAAACCTGCCAGTCTTAGAGCAAAACACTGTTTTTCAACAGAGAGCACTAGGAAGTAGATCAAGACACTCAATTTTCGTATTATTGAAATTATATTACTTCACACATTATCCGTTGGCTTCCTCCAGAAGCAATCTGAATCAAAGATTTGAATACAAGTAGTTTATTAGGGAGGAGATTCCTGGAAATGCTGAGAAAGGATTGGAAGGGGCACAAGTCAATAAACTATATATTATCAAGCAGGTAATCAATTTAGGCAATGAGACTCCATCTTGCTGGGGGCCCTGTAGAAAATACTGTGGATTGCACTTCAGACATAGTCCATCTGAAGGGTGAGGGAGTCTCCAGGGAGCATAGACTCCCTAGTATTTCCTGCCTGTCCTCCACACATGTGAGGACCATGAGAAACCCCTCAAGTGACAAATCACAGGCACTTGCAGTAGGACAGTTTTGGCATGTGCTGGACTATTATGTAGCAAGGAGATACGTGCAGGGTACTGACTCTGTCCACCAAGTGAACCACACAACAGTTAATTTCAAAAGGGAATCTCAAGTCTCATAGAATCATGGGATTTTTCTCCTCCTTGTAATTTCACTAATAAAAACTGTAAGCAAGTTATAGTAGTAACTTGTACACCCCCTGAGAACAGAATCCATATTTTGTTTACTATTGTACCCTACAAATGTCTGATCATAAGTGCTCAACAAATATTTAACAATGATTTTATAATCAATGAACTGAAATACTTTGCTGTGAACTACCTTCAGATTAGCTGTGCGATTGTATGTTGCAGGAGTGAGGAGTACATTGTGGACTCAGACTGCTAAGGTTATAGCCTGGCTCCATTCCTTATTAACTGTGTTTCTTTGGGCAAGTTTCTTGACATCTCTGATTTTTGTGTATCTTTTCTGTTACATGGATGTAATCATAAATCCTATGTAATTGTATCGTAAGAATTAAATGAACGAATTCATGGAAAACAACGATCATAATGCCTAACACTTGTGAAACGCACAAGACCTATTAGTTATTAATATCCCTGGTCACTCGAGAAGCAGCAATTAAGATTGTCCAACACCTAAAGTGACCATGGTATGGTTGACAAAATCAAACTTCACAGATATGCGTGGTTGTTGTAAAATGTTTGTGATCTTGTCCAAGGCAGAGTTGTCAAAACTAATCATTTTCCAATAAGAAGTAGATGTAAGTTTACCCTGATCTTTTCTCTCTTTAACATTGTGTTTTCACATGTTTAACTTACTTGGGGAAGTAACCCTGTGTTTTGAATTAAGCAGATACATCAACACAAGCCATTTAAGTAAGACAGTTTAAAGAAGGATTTCAAATATTATTTTCCAGCTTTAGAGATAATAGATTTTATTATATACCCAAATACCAACTGTGCTGTCTCTTGGATTTTATTTATGTAGTTTCCATTTCTGTTAATGGCTCATTTGTCTTAGAATTCAAGCTTGGATTTACCTTTTTGCTTTAAACTATTTGTTAAATTCCTCGTGCTGGATGCTTGAGGTCACTTGGCCCATTTCTTCCTTCACATACAATACCGAAAATATCGTAGGTAGAAAGGAATTTGCTCTACAATGAATGCTCATAGCCATTCTCAAGAATACATTGCCATAATAAATAATTTTCAGTATATGGCATACAACTTAAGCACATTTCCTCTTCTTCCATTCCCAGTGGAAATAAAAATGCATCAACCTCTGTGAATATACTCGAAAATTATCATTGATTATCTTTACATTGTCTGGGACAGATGGTCTGTGGTCTTTTTCCTTTTGAGAGAAGCAGCAAAAGATTGTTGGAAGATTACTTAACAAGGGATAAGAAAATCTGAAGTCTGGTTTTAGCTTTGCCTCCAAGGCTTTGATTGAGTGCTATCACAGACACTGCTGATAATACTTTCATTCAATTATACAACACTGTGGATCAGATCAGGAATTTGGATGCTCCTGAAAAAAAAAAACGTAGGTGAAGTCTGGGGATATAGGTTTAGAAACATACCCACCAGTGGATCTAGCCACAGATAGGGACCCGAAAAAATAGAGCAAGCCAATGTGGGCAGGGAAGATCTAAGTCATGTTTTTCATATAGGGTCTAAGATCTGGGGTTTATATTCAAGCAAAGTTGGGCATATATTCTAGCAAATAAAGACAGGGAAAGTCAGTGAAAGCCCCATCTTCTTAAGGGTGGTCCAGGAGCAGGAAAAAGAATTCCAGGACCCCAGCTTGGTGGCTGGGGTTAAAGGGAGAAGACACAAGCAAAACAAAATGGACCCATAAAGTGTGGAGGACAGAGAGGGTGTCATCCAGAGACAGAATGGTGGCAGAAGGTGGAGATTGAGGGAGGAAAGGGTTAGAAACCTTCACAGAGCTCCAGAAGCAAAACCCGTCACACAGATTGAGGAAGAATGAAGGACTAGTGGTGTCTATTAGTTATCTACTGCTGAGTAATAAATTACTAAAAACTTAAAAGAATATGCAGTTATTATTCCACAGTCTCAGTGCACCAGGAATATAAGGCAAAGGGATCCTCTGANTAATGTAGTTGCGTTGTCTGTGAGACATCCAAATGGAAGACCTTAGGAAATTTTACTTGTAGATCTGAAGCACAAGTTAGTTCTAGCCTGGGTTTATGTACTTGGAAGGCATTTACCGTTAGAGAGCACACAATTGTAGTGATTGATAAAATCACATAGGAAGACACTGTAGAGAAAGAAGAGAAACTTGAACCCAACCTTGAACAACTCAAAACTTGAGAAATATATAAGATTAGTAAATCTCTTGGAAGTGGGTTTGGGGACACTAGGGTATGAAGACAAAGGGGATTCGTCCTTGCGCACTTGTTTGTACAATTTCCAGTGAGAATGTGCTTTTCTTTTTATAGCTTTACATTATTTAAAATGTACAATTTGACAGTTTTGTCATATGTATACAACAGTGAAACGTTCACCACAATCAAGATGACCAAATCAAGAAAATTCCTTGTGATCCTTCATAATCTAAGCCTCCCTCGCCACATTCTCCAGGCAACCACTAACCTGTTAGGGTGTTATTCTGTTCAAAACAAAAAATAACTTAAAAATGAAATCATTCTAACCAAACATAATTTTTCAGGAAAATAAGGTTATAAGAAATGGATCAGCCTTCATAGACTGGTAAAGCTTTTTGAGGACAAAAGGAGATTAGAATCCAATTTTCTTGACTTGCATTTTTGGGACCGTTTCACTATACCAGGCTTTCTCTGCTCTTTGACCTACTGCCCTGATCATTTTTTTTTTTTTTACTTGACTCCTTTTAGACAGTATCCCTTTTAAAAGTATTTGAGGAAGAATTTCTTCTCTGTAGGTTGAAGTCACTCCTTGATCTGCTAAGACACGGAGTCTTCAGTTCTGACAGCTACTGTAGGCTGCCTCAGAATAAGTTTATAAGGCTTGAGAAACACACCAAAGATATTTCAATCCTCTATTCTATCAGGAATTCCCTATTGCATTTCACTTTCTTTGTCATAAAATAATTCAACAAACTTTATGTAAACCTGAAGTTTTCAAACCTGCCAGTCTTAGAGCAAAACACTGTTTTTCAACAGAGAGCACTAGGAAGTAGATCAAGACACTCAATTTTCGTATTATTGAAATTATATTACTTCACACATTATCCGTTGGCTTCCTCCAGAAGCAATCTGAATCAAAGATTTGAATACAAGTAGTTTATTAGGGAGGAGATTCCTGGAAATGCTGAGAAAGGATTGGAAGGGGCACAAGTCAATAAACTATATATTATCAAGCAGGTAATCAATTTAGGCAATGAGACTCCATCTTGCTGGGGGCCCTGTAGAAAATACTGTGGATTGCACTTCAGACATAGTCCATCTGAAGGGTGAGGGAGTCTCCAGGGAGCATAGACTCCCTAGTATTTCCTGCCTGTCCTCCACACATGTGAGGACCATGAGAAACCCCTCAAGTGACAAATCACAGGCACTTGCAGTAGGACAGTTTTGGCATGTGCTGGACTATTATGTAGCAAGGAGATACGTGCAGGGTACTGACTCTGTCCACCAAGTGAACCACACAACAGTTAATTTCAAAAGGGAATCTCAAGTCTCATAGAATCATGGGATTTTTGCTCCTCCTTGTAATTTCACTAATAAAAACTGTAAGCAAGTTATAGTAGTAACTTGTACACCCCCTGAGAACAGAATCCATATTTTGTTTACTATTGTACCCTACAAATGTCTGATCATAAGTGCTCAACAAATATTTAACAATGATTTTATAATCAATGAACTGAAATACTTTGCTGTGAACTACCTTCAGATTAGCTGTGCGATTGTATGTTGCAGGAGTGAGGAGTACATTGTGGACTCAGACTGCTAAGGTTATAGCCTGGCTCCATTCCTTATTAACTGTGTTTCTTTGGGCAAGTTTCTTGACATCTCTGATTTTTGTGTATCTTTTCTGTTACATGGATGTAATCATAAATCCTATGTAATTGTATCGTAAGAATTAAATGAACGAATTCATGGAAAACAATGATCATAATGCCTAACACTTGTGAAACGCACAAGACCTATTAGTTATTAATATCCCTGGTCACTTGAGAAGCAGCAATTAAGATTGTCCAACACCTAAAGTGACCATGGTATGGTTGACAAAATCAAACTTCACAGATATGCGTGGTTGTTGTAAAATGTTTGTGATCTTGTCCAAGGCAGAGTTGTCAAAACTAATCATTTTCCAATAAGAAGTAGATGTAAGTTTACCCTGATCTTTTCTCTCTTTAACATTGTGTTTTCACATGTTTAACTTACTTGGGGAAGTAACCCTGTGTTTTGAATTAAGCAGATACATCAACACAAGCCATTTAAGTAAGACAGTTTAAAGAAGGATTTCAAATATTATTTTCCAGCTTTAGAGATAATAGATTTTATTATATACCCAAATACCAACTGTGCTGTCTCTTGGATTTTATTTATGTAGTTTCCATTTCTGTTAATGGCTCATTTGTCTTAGAATTCAAGCTTGGATTTACCTTTTTGCTTTAAACTATTTGTTAAATTCCTCGTGCTGGATGCTTGAGGTCACTTGGCCCATTTCTTCCTTCACATACAATACCGAAAATATCGTAGGTAGAAAGGAATTTGCTCTACAATGAATGCTCATAGCCATTCTCAAGAATACATTGCCATAATAAATAATTTTCAGTATATGGCATACAACTTAAGCACATTTCCTCTTCTTCCATTCCCAGTGGAAATAAAAATGCATCAACCTCTGTGAATATACTCGAAAATTATCATTGATTATCTTTACATTGTCTGGGACAGATGGTCTGTGGTCTTTTTCCTTTTGAGAGGAGCAGCAAAAGATTGTTGGAAGATTACCTAACAAGGGATAAGAAAATCTGAAGTCTGGTTTTAGCTTTGCCTCCAAGGCTTTGATTGAGTGCTATCACAGACACTGCTGATAATACTTTCATTCAATTATACAACACTGTGGATCAGATCAGGAATTTGGATGCTCCTGAAAAAAAAAAACGTAGGTGAAGTCTGGGGATATAGGTTTAGAAACATACCCACCAGTGGATCTAGCCACAGATAGGGACCCGAAAAAATAGAGCAAGCCAATGTGGGCAGGGAAGATCTAAGTCATGTTTTTCATATAGGGTCTAAGATCTGGGGTTTATATTCAAGCAAAGTTGGGCATATATTCTAGCAAATAAAGACAGGGAAAGTCAGTGAAAGCCCCATCTTCTTAAGGGTGGTCCAGGAGCAGGAAAAAGAATTCCAGGACCCCAGCTTGGTGGCTGGGGTTAAAGGGAGAAGACACAAGCAAAACAAAATGGACCCATAAAGTGTGGAGGACAGAGAGGGTGTCATCCAGAGACAGAATGGTGGCAGAAGGTGGAGATTGAGGGAGGAAAGGGTTAGAAACCTTCACAGAGCTCCAGAAGCAAAACCCGTCACACAGATTGAGGAAGAATGAAGGACTAGTGGTGTCCATTAGTTATCTATTGCTGAGTAATAAATTACTAAAAACTTAAAAGAATATGTATTTATTATTCCACAGTCTCAGTGCACCAGGAATATAAGGCAAAGGGATCCTCTGACTAAGGAGTCTCTCACAAGACTGCAATCAGAGTGTTGTTCAGGGCTGAGGTCTCATCTGAAGCTCAAAGGTAAGAACCTGCTATTGAGCTCTATGGTTGTCGGGTTTCAGTTTCTTAGAAAGCTGTTGGATTAAGGGCCTCGGTACCTTGCTGACTATGGAAGGGGGGCCACCCTCAGCTCCTTCTCCTGAGTGCCTTTCCATAGAGTTAAGAACACAGAGGCTTGCTTCCTTAAAGCCAGCAAAAAAGNTTAGAAAGCTGTTGGATTAAGGGCCTCGGTACCTTGCTGACTATGGAAGGGGGGCCACCCTCAGCTCCTTCTCCTGAGTGCCTTTCCATAGAGTTAAGAACACGGAGGCTTGCTTCCTTAAAGCCAGCAAAAAAAGTGTCTGCTAGCAAGATCCAAGTTAAATTCATATGCAATCAATAAATGGAGAAGAATCTTATCACTTATACTGAATTCTGTTTGTTAGAAGCAATCACAGGTCCAGCCCACGCTGAAAGAGGTAGGGGATTGCATGAGTCATGAATACCAGGAAATAGGGTAATTGGGGGTCATCTTAAAGCCTGTCCATTGTAGGGCACTAACATTTTATCGAGTATCTGCTATAGCAAGGTACAACACTAGCAGTTGTAAAGGACACTACTCATTTACTTAGAGGTTCAGCAGTGAAGTTGTGTGTACTTTAGAAGCATGGAATCAGGAAGTAATTCAGTAGCTGGACTAAAAATTGTCCCCTTTCTTGACTTCAGTTCCACTGAACTGCTATGGGAAGACAGGGGCCTGGATTAATGGCCCATCTAGTTCTTTGGTTTCATCCCTTCAGGAGTTTCTATAAGCCTGTCATTGAAGCCTTTCTCATTTTTCCAGATTCCTTTTTAACTGTGGAAACTGACATTGTATTCACTCTTCTATAAAGGGTCTGTTTGAGTATAATGGGATCATAAAAGATTACTATAGTCTACAAAATGTACCTCAGCACATATAGCCAGGGCATTTCAGAAAAACAGAGTACACGCCATGTGTTTGTAAACCAAATAATTCTTCCATAATGAGAACTTACCATGAAAATAAATCTGCCTCCCAAAAAAAAATTAAAGAAAAAAAAAAAAAAAGAAAGATATAAACTAGAAAAAAATAAGTGAAGGAGAAAAGATTAAGAGTTAGTGGGGGAAGCAACTGATATTTATTGAACACCATTGTGTACCAGGCAGGATGCTAAGAGACATTTGACCCTATGACTTTATTTTGAAATGTGAGCAACTACTTTTTCAAAGACTGTCTCATATATTCCACATGTATTTCTTTTCTTTTAAAAACCCTGACCCTGTGTGTTTCCAGCATTTTCTCCACGTTTTCAATAATCGTCTCATGTCATCCAACTCTTCTCAATCCTTTGAGATTAATTTTGTAGAAAACATAGGATATGTGCTTTTGAGGGCAAACTCAACTTATTCACATTTTTGTTTCCCTAAGTAGGAGGAAACCCTCCCTCCCAGGATTCCCCAGATGACTGGGATTCAAATGTAATCATGAAAACCAGCAAGGAATTTACTGGTTACGGACTTACATGCTAATGCTGGTTGGAGCTAGAACTGAAATTCAGGCAATGGAGATTGTGGTTCTTGTCTTTCATGAATCGGTGAAGGTTCCAATTTGTGTTGGAACAGGTCTTCTCTGCTGGGTCAGCAGCCTGGCTGGATTCAATCACAGTCTCTAGCTGGGTTTGATTCGGTAGCTCACTATAGACAAGCCTCAGTACATGGTCTTTTACTGTGCTAAGACCAGTTTTCAAATAAATAAAGGTCTAAATGGTTTCCAGATGCTAAAATAAAAACTATACCAATGCAAATATATTACATTTAATTTCAAGGCAGTTTAAGGTTTGTACTGTGCCTAGAGAAGACAGCTATAAAAAATGCACATCACTTTAGCAGACCATACTTCATCAATTACTCCATTAACAATAACAGTGTGGGAAATAAAGGGTGAAATTGAGTATAATATAGCAATGGAGAAAATGAACATAAACAAGAAATGGAAATCATCAAGCAATGAATTAATACTGAACCATCGCTATCCAGAGTACTGTTCAGGTCTTTCCTGAAAATACTATGCTCCCGATCACCAATTGATAGGGCCCAGGAGGTTGAATCACTTTCCCCAAAAGGATGAGGTTTTAGGATTTGCATGACCATGCTTCTTATGACTCATAGTACAAATGCCCAAGATGGCTCTATAAGGGGTAGTAGTCATGGAATAAGGAGCCCTCCTGTCAATCAGCCCTAAAATACTGGAGTCATTAACACCACTCAGGCTGTATCTCAGCACTGATATGACGCAAGGTGAGATGGATTACTCATCCCTAAGGTTACATGGCTGAATATGCACGTGGACACTAAAAGAGGAGAAGCTAAGACAAGATCTGTTCTTATTATGCCTGGAAATAACGTCTAATCAGAATTGCTCCCCCACTGTATTTAAAAATGTATAAATCAACAATCAAATAAGGTAACAGTGCCGGAAGGCTTTTAGAGATACAACATCTCAGGGAAGAAATTAAAGGATGAGGTTTACGAAAAATAGATTGGTATTTGTTTTATGGAAACCATGACCTTAAAATCACATGATTTCAATTATACAAAAGATTTTAAACTATTAATTCACCATGTTTCTTGGGAAGGTGGAGGGGAGAACTGTAACATTGAATGGGACTCTAAAAATAAAAAAAAAATAGGACATTTAAAACTACTTAAAATTTACTTTTATAGGAGAACATCAGATCATAAAGAAGAGAAAAATAACCTGGCTTCACATGAAGTCACTTGATAAAGCTAAGAATGCTGAGTCAACTGTCCTTTCACAGTGATCCTTGTAAAGTCACGAATAATGATGGAAATCCTTTCGTTTCTACCATGACATTTGGTCAACAGACAAAAATAAACATGAAGAGGGAAGCCCATAAGGTTTAGAGTGGGGAATGGGAGAGAATAGGAATTGCATCCCCTCCGAGCTGAAGCAGAGAGAATCTCTGAATGGTTGTGTCAATCTGACAGTGCGAAGGAGGTACCCCTGTGCACTTGCCGAAGCCTGGAAGAGCTAGATAAGAAGGTGCTGTAGTGTCCTTTCATCCTTGTAGGTCTTTAACTCCATGGATAATTAACACTTAAACTTTCCCTGTTGTTGGATTTCCATCTCATTTCTTCTTCTTTTTTTTTAAGATTTTATTTATTTATTCAACAGAGATAGAGATAGCCAGCGAGAGAGGGAACACAAGCAGGGGCAGTGGGAGAGGAAGAAGCAGGCTCATAGCAGAGGAGCCTGATATGGGGCTTGATCCCGTAACACTGGGATCATGCCCTGAGCCGGAGGCAGACACTTAACCGCTGTGCCACCCAGGTGCCCCCCATCTCATTTCTTCTATATTGGATGCTCCCTCTCAGCCTGGCTTCAGATTGACAATTTATGGTCTTGCTTCTTTAATTCAATAAATTCCATTTAGCTTCTGGATCTGCCTACCTTCTTTAATTCTGGTCATTAAATTCCAGAGACCAGTGACCCCTGCCTTAGTATTCGATACAGTTTCCTGAGGCTTCTGGTCTGGACTTCAACACTACAGTCCTCAATTTGTCTGAAAGGAGGGAGTGTATATATTCCTGCAGATCCAATTTGCAAGACCAAATCAAGTTCTCCTGGAAACATTATGCTCCTTGAAGTCATGATCCGTTGGTACATGTCTCTTTGTGTTGTGCGTGCATACTTTCTAGCAAGCCCTTGCTTTCCAACCTTGCCCTCAATCTCCCCAGACTCCAGAACAGAATTCAACTATGAAGATGGAGGGGAGGCCATGCGCACGGTGTAAAAGATATTTGGGCAAGGAGTTAGACCCACAGAGGCCACCAAACAGCTTTGTGACCTTGAGAAAGATACTTACTCCTCTAGGTAGGGTGATTCACAAAATGAGCAAATTAACTTCAGTTGGTAAGGCTCCTTCCAGCTCTAACTTCCAATGGATTTAATCCAAGAAGATTTAGCATTTTGCTCTGTTTAAGATTCTGTGTTTTCCAACTTCTAAAGAGGTGGATGAAAGTGATAGGAACTTAGCTGAAGTTCTAGTGAAAGAATCTTTGCATCTTTGCCTGCAGTTTTCTCTCCCCAGCTTTGCTCCCACCACAAAACTAAAATAAAATATTAATGGTTTCTTTTCACATCCATGAAAAAGAATCCTCCAAGAGACTTTCCATTCATGCGTTCAGATTTACTACACTGCAAACCAGTGGGATCCTCCTGCATTTATTTAAACTTCTGTCACCATCATTGTGAATACAGCCAGAGGTCCCCTGTGGGCTGCCAGATGAAATGCTGAATGGCACAAAAGTAAACAAAGCAGCATCTCACTTTCTATTCTCCTGGCTGCACCACTGATATTTAATGACATAAGAAATACCCAGAAGCTACAGTGGAGTTAAGTATTAGCATAAATAAAGTGACATTCCAGCAAGCTAGAATGCTCATATCCTAGATTCTAAAATCAGATTCCTTTCTCTCCAGGCATTCTTCAAACTGAAATTCTATTTCTTTGGCCCTTGTAAAGTTTACCTTAAGAGAGGGCTTTTCTAAATTTGAAACTGTAGCTCAGTAAACAGTGTACTAGTCTGGGTGAAGTTTCTCTTACCTCTGCTCCCTTCTGTGCCCTTTGGTCCTGAAATGGGTTCTTCCTTCTACTTCTCAGAGCATCTTCATGGTTTCTTATGTCCAGGGTAAAAGAAGTTACTAAGGAGTACAGCAATTCTAAATTTGGAATACTTTTAATGGCCAGTCTCTTTTTGGTATATGTAGCTTATCCATAAATTGAGTGTCTGCGGGACCATCACTATTGGGCATCTCCCCCCACAAATATCCTTGGCTCCTTTGCTTGCTGATTGGGCACATGATACCTGCATTCAACAGAGTCGGCATTTCTGCAGAACGGGGGATGTGGAAGCAGTTTGGTCACACTTTTGCTCATGCTTCTGCCACTTTATTGGACTGTCATGTGCATGAGCACAAGCAACTGGGATACACGGAGAAGGTACTGAAGTGGCTGGATGGCAGAGAGAGCCATAGCCGGGACTGCCATCAGGAGCAAGCAGGATGCCGTCCACCTGAGATCTGAGCAAACGTTGTGAAACTCATTCTATCACTACATGGCCCTGCCAGGTTTTGCCTGCAGCTTTCTGAAAACTCAGAAACCCTAAGTATATCACCATGAATCTTCTTGGAGTTTTGAATCCAGTTTAAAGCCACTGGGGTCCATGCAAGGGATCACCAAGAATGAGGACCTGGAAGAAGAGAGAACCAAGTGCCATGTATTAAGGCAGCAATCCCCAAACACTGTTTTAAGGAAGATAACCCTTCAGGGGGTCAGTAAGTTTGTCTCAGCAGTAATTGCAATAAAATAAAGTGGTCAAAGATGTTTAGAAATAGGGGCTTGAACAATGTTAGCCAAGTTTCTTTACTGCACAACTCCTTAGAATCTCTCCTTGGATAATGTGCACAGAAGCTGTGGTGAGATGCTTAAGAACACAGAACGTGGAGCTGGAATGTGGAGGCTCAGACGCTAGCTGTGCTACTTATAAGAGTATCGATCCTCTTTGTTCTGCAGTTTCCTTGTCTGTAGAAGGCAGGTAATAATCACACCTGCCTCCTAGCGTTGTTGGGAGAATTAATGAGATAATGAATGGAAAGGCTGAGCCAATGCTCGGCACCTGGCAAATACTCAATAAGCAAGCTTAAAGACGAACAAACAAGAGGGCAAGTAGCATTTTGTGAACTGACTTGACCTAGAATGATGGGGCCTGGGGGGTTCGGGAATCTATATTCACGGAAGAGTATTGTTTAGGATGGAATTTAGGAAAAGTCTGCGCTAGACAATATTAGCAAATAGGAGGTAGGCAGAAGGGGAAAAAAGTCAGAGACTGAGATGTGATTGGAGAAATAGAAGAATTAGGATTTGAACTGGTGAGCCTCTACTCCCTCTCTGGTTCTGTTTCAAAACCCAGTAACCTCAGGCAAGCAAGGTCCAAGTCCCAAGAGACAAATCGGGTTTGGGTCCAGAAATCAACAGTGTTGTAATCCATACCATTCCTGGTTAACTTGACCCTGTTGGAGGAGTTTGGTGGTGGATAAAGGCAACTTACCCATGCATCAGGCTCACTGGATAGCAATCCTTATCCCTGTATCAGAATCAATGTTGTGTCTCCCCAGGTTTGCTTGGCTTCATCTTGAGCCCTCGGTTGTTTGCTCAAGGACAGGCTTGGCCACCACTACCACCATTTCATCTTCAGTGAAGAGCTACAAGCACTGGCATGATTTCCATGACACTCAGTGAGGCAAAGTCTCAGTAGCTCCAGCATCTATTTTGGCCTTTGGAAGCTCTGAATCTTTCCACTACTTCTAGACCTAGAGGAAGTACCATGCAGCAGGACATGAGATCGGGCTTCCCTAGTGACCGTCAGGGGGATCCCCAGAAATACAACCTGGAAATAGGAGATCAAAGACAGTGAGGTGAACATTGACTAGTGAGAAACAAGGCATGAGAAGATGTCAGCTAAGTTCCTCAGTCCGCCTTCTGCCATGAAGCAGTGTGATGCTGAGGGGCAGTGATTCCATAGGGGCTGTCTAGAAACTAGCTGTATACTCTTGAATCTGTGACCGTCTCAGAAACACGCCATCTTAACATTTCCTTTCCACCATTCCTTGCCTCGTTCACCTTTTTCACTCACTCCTCCTGCCTTAGGATGGCACAGAGTTTTGCCTCAGGCTCTGTTTTAGGGAATATGAGATAAGTTAGATTCCATATCAAAAAGGATGACTATACTTTCTGCTATCATTTGAACTCCATTGATACGACCATATTTCTGGGAGCCTGCGAAGTTAGTCAGAAAGAGAAAGCCTCATAATAATCTTCATTGACTTATATTTCTCTTCTGATAATATTCATTAATATATATTTCTCTTCTAGAGAACTTATCTTTCTGATCTCTAAGTTAGGGACTATGGCTTAAACAAGATTGAGATCCTGCCAGCCTGAAGTTTTCTTCTCTACTGAGAACATAAGAAAAGGAATAATGCTTATTCCTCTCTGTATTTCTAGCACTGGGCATAATGCCTTGACTATTGTAAACATTAAATAAATACTAACTGAATAAATTTTCTTACAGGTATCTCTTTAAGCAATCTGGGTAATGGGAGACAGATTTCCTATTAAATTTACTTTTTATAATAATAAAACTAAAACTCCTAAGTCAATGTGATGGGGTTTTGGGATATCTGTGAGTTGAGGTTCAACGGGGTGGAGTCCAGAGCCTTGTCTTCAGCAGGCCTTCTGCTCCCTTATCAAATGACTCACAAACCATGATTTATGGACCACAGGCAATCCAAATTCAATTCATTGCTTGGGTGAGGACGTGCTAGATCCCACAGTAAACCAGATTGTCAAATGATTCTGCCCACAGAACTTGACATAAAAATGTGTGAGGCTTGTTAAATATTAGCCTTCTCTCCCTACTGGAAAGCTCACTGCAGGAAAAAGTACTGTGACAAAACTATCTTTTAATAATTGTGTGGGTACTCAATGATTGAGAATCTCTGGATGCCTGTAATGTAGGTAGAATCGTGTTAATTTGTGCAAGGCAGTGATTTTTGAACACTGTTTATATTTTAGAATCACAGGGGCAGGGGGATGGGTGAAAGTTTTAAAAAGTAGCCCCAGGGTCCCAGTCCCAGATATTCTAATTGCATTTCTTATGAATACATTAGATAACTTTGTTTACGCCATGTTTCACAGCATATTTGAAGGCAAGTAGTCATTTTTTTTCTACAGAAAAGATGGACACTTGTATCTTAAAGATTATCTGGAAGAAATTTAATAGACAAGTTGGTAAAAAGAACATGAGAATGCCTACAAACAGCCAGTGGGTGGGTTGGCAACAGCACTTCTAGAAATGGGGCTGAGGATGGGAAATGGAAAGTAGTAGCTTGGAAAATCTATGCTGCCTCTATCTTTTTTTTTGCCAAAGGCAGTTGAGGGTGTGAGGATTCATGACAATGGTCCCTGAGAGCAGAGAAAGGATGGCCATGATGATGATGACTATAATGAGGGGACTTAGCTGTTAATGAAGCCCCCACTATATAGCAGGAACTGTTTTCTTCTCATTCAATTCTTACACAAATTTTAGGAAAAAATATCAAGTGCGAGCGCCCAGTTTCCAGTACACAGCAGCCATTGGAACTCTTTTTCACTCACTTCTATAAACAATTTGGGATACTTTGATCTTTAATAGCTTTTGAAACCTGGAGTCATCCAGATGAAAAATTAATGGACTTGGAAATTCAAAGCTGCTCCAATTATAAAAATTATTTTCTAGACTACAGTTCTTTGATGACCAGAAGATATGACGGAAAGACAGACAGACAGACACACATTCACACAGCCCTCTCTTATCAACTGTTGATGTTGTTATTGTCCTTAGGAAGAAGCTGAAAGCATCTTCCAGAAGTCAAAGAGTTCTTTTTCTAAGTTGCCTGGATCCCAGGTGTCTCAAAATAAGACGGATATTCAGCTACATCAAGCATGCAAGGCATTGACCCGATATCATCGGGAACTTGGTGGTCAACCAGAACACTTGGAATGAGGTTCGAATCCAGATGTCAGACCCTAGGAGCAAAATGATTCAGTGCAGATACTATTCCTGGGACAATGATTGCAGACAACTACTACCCTCAAGTCCTGTAGCCAGATACCTACACTATTTTGAGTTTAGAAAGAGTCATGTTGGCCTACGTCTGTTAATCTCTTTATATAGCTACCCTAGTAGTTTAGAATTCTCCATGTTTTTCTGAAAAAACTGTGCCACGGGAGCAATGCCTAAAAGTTCCTTCATTTGGCTTCTGAATAATACAGATCTTCCACAGACTCCATCTAGGAAATCTTTTTAATTTTCTCACTTACTACTTTTGAATAATATAAAACAAATCTGTGCTCCGCTTTTGCCAAGACAATGCATGGAGGGCTTCCAGGGTTCCCTGGGAATCATTACTGTGTTTTGGTTTGCTTGGATTCAGACCCCTTGAGATGGCCCTTGTGTTTCAGGTTCATTTAAGCTGCTGAGTTGGGCCTGGTTTCCATCTGCAACCATAAAATTGCTTTGAATTTCTCCAAACTCAGCCCAGGTTTGCTAAAAACTCATCTAAGAGTTGGCTAGGGTTCACTGAGAGGTTTGCAGATCTATTTGATTATTTAGCTGTTCAGAACTCCAATTTCCAAATTGCCAGGTGAGAATTTTACCTGTTTGGAAATTCACTCATCTGGAGGCACTTGCTTGCTACTCAAGCCCAAGACTAAAGGCTGCCTTTTTTTTTTTTTTTTGAAGTGTTAAGGTATCTGAAAGGAGAATACATGTCTCCAAATCTCAAAATGCTGCTCGAATTTTCCCCCCAATGAATAAGAAAAGCATTCACTTATCAAACCCTTCCCATCTATGGCATGCGCCCTTATTACTGTCTCCGTTTTGGGAAGTTACAGCAATGTNGTTAGAAACCTTCACAGAGCTCCAGAAGCAAAACCCGTCACACAGATTGAGGAAGAATGAAGGACTAGTGGTGTCTATTAGTTATCTACTGCTGAGTAATAAATTACTAAAAACTTAAAAGAATATGCAGTTATTATTCCACAGTCTCAGTGCACCAGGAATATAAGGCAAAGGGATCCTCTGACTAAGGAGTCTCTCACAAGACTGCAATCAGAGTGTTGTTCAGGGCTGAGGTCTCATCTGAAGCTCAAAGGTAAGAACCTGCTATTGAGCTCTATGGTTGTCGGGTTTCAGTTTCTTAGAAAGCTGTTGGATTAAGGGCCTCGGTACCTTGCTGACTATGGAAGGGGGGCCACCCTCAGCTCCTTCTCCTGAGTGCCTTTCCATAGAGTTAAGAACACGGAGGCTTGCTTCCTTAAAGCCAGCAAAAAAAGTGTCTGCTAGCAAGATCCAAGTTAAATTCATATGCAATCAATAAATGGAGAAGAATCTTATCACTTATACTGAATTCTGTTTGTTAGAAGCAATCACAGGTCCAGCCCACGCTGAAAGAGGTAGGGGATTGCATGAGTCATGAATACCAGGAAATAGGGTAATTGGGGGTCATCTTAAAGCCTGTCCATTGTAGGGCACTAACATTTTATCGAGTATCTACTATAGCAAGGTACAACACTAGCAGTTGTAAAGGACACTACTCATTTACTTAGAGGTTCAGCAGTGAAGTTGTGTGTACTTTAGAAGCATGGAATCAGGAAGTAATTCAGTAGCTGGACTAAAAATTGTCCCCTTTCTTGACTTCAGTTCCACTGAACTGCTATGGGAAGACAGGGGCCTGGATTAATGGCCCATCTAGTTCTTTGGTTTCATCCCTTCAGGTGTTTCTATAAGCCTGTCATTGAAGCCTTTCTCATTTTTCCAGATTCCTTTTTAACTGTGGAAACTGACATTGTATTCACTCTTCTATAAAGGGTCTGTTTGAGTATAATGGGATCATAAAAGATTACTATAGTCTACAAAATGTACCTCAGCACATATAGCCAGGGCATTTCAGAAAAACAGAGTACACGCCATGTGTTTGTAAACCAAATAATTCTTCCATAATGAGAACTTACCATGAAAATAAATCTGCCTCCCAAAAAAAAATTAAAGAAAAAAAAAAAAGAAAGATATAAACTAGAAAAAAATAAGTGAAGGAGAAAAGATTAAGAGGTAGTGGGGGAAGCAACTGATATTTATTGAACACCATTGTGTACCAGGCAGGATGCTAAGAGACATTTGACCCTATGACTTTATTTTGAAATGTGAGCAACTACTTTTTCAAAGACTGTCTCATATATTCCACATGTATTTCTTTTCTTTTAAAAACCCTGACCCTGTGTGTTTCCAGCATTTTCTCCACGTTTTCAATGATCGTCTCATGTCATCCAACTCTTCTCAATCCTTTGAGATTAATTTTGTAGAAAACATAGGATATGTGCTTTTGAGGGCAAACTCAACTTATTCACATTTTTGTTTCCCTAAGTAGGAGGAAACCCTCCCTCCCAGGATTCCCCAGATGACTGGGATTCAAATGTAATCATGAAAACCAGCAAGGAATTTACTGGTTACGGACTTACATGCTAATGCTGGTTGGAGCTAGAACTGAAATTCAGGCAATGGAGATTGTGGTTCTTGTCTTTCATGAATCGGTGAAGGTTCCAATTTGTGTTGGAACAGGTCTTCTCTGCTGGGTCAGCAGCCTGGCTGGATTCAATCACAGTCTCTAGCTGGGTTTGATTCGGTAGCTCACTATAGACAAGCCTCAGTACATGGTCTTTTACTGTGCTAAGACCAGTTTTCAAATAAATAAAGGTCTAAATGGTTTCCAGATGCTAAAATAAAAACTATACCAATGCAAATATATTACATTTAATTTCAAGGCAGTTTAAGGTTTGTACTGTGCCTAGAGAAGACAGCTATAAAAAATGCACATCACTTTAGCAGACCATACTTCATCAATTACTCCATTAACAATAACAGTGTGGGAAATAAAGGGTGAAATTGAGTATAATATAGCAATGGAGAAAATGAACATAAACAAGAAATGGAAATCATCAAGCAATGAATTAATACTGAACCATCGCTATCCAGAGTACTGTTCAGGTCTTTCCTGAAAATACTATGCTCCCGATCACCAATTGATAGGGCCCAGGAGGTTGAATCACTTTCCCCAAAAGGATGAGGTTTTAGGATTTGCATGACCATGCTTCTTATGACTCATAGTACAAATGCCCAAGATGGCTCTATAAGGGGTAGTAGTCATGGAATAAGGAGCCCTCCTGTCAATCAGCCCTAAAATACTGGAGTCATTAACACCACTCAGGCTGTATCTCAGCACTGATATGACGCAAGGTGAGATGGATTACTCATCCCTAAGGTTACATGGCTGAATATGCACGTGGACACTAAAAGAGGAGAAGCTAAGACAAGATCTGTTCTTATTATGCCTGGAAATAACGTCTAATCAGAATTGCTCCCCCACTGTATTTAAAAATGTATAAATCAACAATCAAATAAGGTAACAGTGCCGGAAGGCTTTTAGAGATACAACATCTCAGGGAAGAAATTAAAGGATGAGGTTTACGAAAAATAGATTGGTATTTGTTTTATGGAAACCATGACCTTAAAATCACATGATTTCAATTATACAAAAGATTTTAAACTATTAATTCACCATGTTTCTTGGGAAGGTGGAGGGGAGAACTGTAACATTGAATGGGACTCTAAAAATAAAAAAAAAATAGGACATTTAAAACTACTTAAAATTTACTTTTATAGGAGAACATCAGATCATAAAGAAGAGAAAAATAACCTGGCTTCACGTGAAGTCACTTGATAAAGCTAAGAATGCTGAGTCAACTGTCCTTTCACAGTGATCCTTGTAAAGTCACGAATAATGATGGAAATCCTTTCGTTTCTACCATGACATTTGGTCAACAGACAAAAATAAACATGAAGAGGGAAGCCCATAAGGTTTAGAGTGGGGAATGGGAGAGAATAGGAATTGCATCCCCTCCGAGCTGAAGCAGAGAGAATCTCTGAATGGTTGTGTCAATCTGACAGTGCGAAGGAGGTACCCCTGTGCACTTGCCGAAGCCTGGAAGAGCTAGATAAGAAGGTGCTGTAGTGTCCTTTCATCCTTGTAGGTCTTTAACTCCATGGATAATTAACACTTAAACTTTCCCTGTTGTTGGATTTCCATCTCATTTCTTCTTCTTTTTTTTTAAGATTTTATTTATTTATTCGACAGAGATAGAGACAGCCAGCGAGAGAGGGAACACAAGCAGGGGCAGTGGGAGAGGAAGAAGCAGGCTCATAGCAGAGGAGCCTGATATGGGGCTTGATCCCGTAACACTGGGATCATGCCCTGAGCCGGAGGCAGACACTTAACCGCTGTGCCACCCAGGTGCCCCCCATCTCATTTCTTCTATATTGGATGCTCCCTCTCAGCCTGGCTTCAGATTGACAATTTATGGTCTTGCTTCTTTAATTCAATAAATTCCATTTAGCTTCTGGATCTGCCTACCTTCTTTAATTCTGGTCATTAAATTCCAGAGACCAGTGACCCCTGCCTTAGTATTCGATACAGTTTCCTGAGGCTTCTGGTCTGGACTTCAACACTACAGTCCTCAATTTGTCTGAAAGGAGGGAGTGTATATATTCCTGCAGATCCAATTTGCAAGACCAAATCAAGTTCTCCTGGAAACATTATGCTCCTTGAAGTCATGATCCGTTGGTACATGTCTCTTTGTGTTGTGCGTGCATACTTTCTAGCAAGCCCTTGCTTTCCAACCTTGCCCTCAATCTCCCCAGACTCCAGAACAGAATTCAACTATGAAGATGGAGGGGAGGCCATGCGCACGGTGTAAAAGATATTTGGGCAAGGAGTTAGACCCACAGAGGCCACCAAACAGCTTTGCGACCTTGAGAAAGATACTTACTCCTCTAGGTAGGGTGATTCACAAAATGAGCAAATTAACTTCAGTTGGTAAGGCTCCTTCCAGCTCTAACTTCCAATGGATTTAATCCAAGAAGATTTAGCATTTTGCTCTGTTTAAGATTCTGTGTTTTCCAACTTCTAAAGAGGTGGATGAAAGTGATAGGAACTTAGCTGAAGTTCTAGTGAAAGAATCTTTGCATCTTTGCCTGCAGTTTTCTCTCCCCAGCTTTGCTCCCACCACAAAACTAAAATAAAATATTAATGGTTTCTTTTCACATCCATGAAAAAGAATCCTCCAAGAGACTTTCCATTCATGCGTTCAGATTTACTACACTGCAAACCAGTGGGATCCTCCTGCATTTATTTAAACTTCTGTCACCATCATTGTGAATACAGCCAGAGGTCCCCTGTGGGCTGCCAGATGAAATGCTGAATGGCACAAAAGTAAACAAAGCAGCATCTCACTTTCTATTCTCCTGGCTGCACCACTGATATTTAATGACATAAGAAATACCCAGAAGCTACAGTGGAGTTAAGTATTAGCATAAATAAAGTGACATTCCAGCAAGCTAGAATGCTCATATCCTAGATTCTAAAATCAGATTCCTTTCTCTCCAGGCATTCTTCAAACTGAAATTCTATTTCTTTGGCCCTTGTAAAGTTTACCTTAAGAGAGGGCTTTTCTAAATTTGAAACTGTAGCTCAGTAAACAGTGTACTAGTCTGGGTGAAGTTTCTCTTACCTCTGCTCCCTTCTGTGCCCTTTGGTCCTGAAATGGGTTCTTCCTTCTACTTCTCAGAGCATCTTCATGGTTTCTTATGTCCAGGGTAAAAGAAGTTACTAAGGAGTACAGCAATTCTAAATTTGGAATACTTTTAATGGCCAGTCTCTTTTTGGTATATGTAGCTTATCCATAAATTGAGTGTCTGCGGGACCATCACTATTGGGCATCTCCCCCCACAAATATCCTTGGCTCCTTTGCTTGCTGATTGGGCACATGATACCTGCATTCAACAGAGTCGGCATTTCTGCAGAACGGGGGATGTGGAAGCAGTTTGGTCACACTTTTGCTCATGCTTCTGCCACTTTATTGGACTGTCATGTGCACGAGCACAAGCAACTGGGATACACGGAGAAGGTACTGAAGTGGCTGGATGGCAGAGAGAGCCATAGCCGGGACTGCCATCAGGAGCAAGCAGGATGCCGTCCACCTGAGATCTGAGCAAACGTTGTGAAACTCATTCTATCACTACATGGCCCTGCCAGGTTTTGCCTGCAGCTTTCTGAAAACTCAGAAACCCTAAGTATATCACCATGAATCTTCTTGGAGTTTTGAATCCAGTTTAAAGCCACTGGGGTCCATGCAAGGGATCACCAAGAATGAGGACCTGGAAGAAGAGAGAACCAAGTGCCATGTATTAAGGCAGCAATCCCCAAACACTGTTTTAAGGAAGATAACCCTTCAGGGGGTCAGTAAGTTTGTCTCAGCAGTAATTGCAATAAAATAAAGTGGTCAAAGATGTTTAGAAATAGGGGCTTGAACAATGTTAGCCAAGTTTCTTTACTGCACAACTCCTTAGAATCTCTCCTTGGATAATGTGCACAGAAGCTGTGGTGAGATGCTTAAGAACACAGAACGTGGAGCTGGAATGTGGAGGCTCAGACGCTAGCTGTGCTACTTATAAGAGTATCGATCCTCTTTGTTCTGCAGTTTCCTTGTCTGTAGAAGGCAGGTAATAATCACACCTGCCTCCTAGCGTTGTTGGGAGAATTAATGAGATAATGAATGGAAAGGCTGAGCCAATGCTCGGCACCTGGCAAATACTCAATAAGCAAGCTTAAAGACGAACAAACAAGAGGGCAAGTAGCATTTTGTGAACTGACTTGACCTAGAATGATGGGGCCTGGGGGGTTCGGGAATCTATATTCACGGAAGAGTATTGTTTAGGATGGAATTTAGGAAAAGTCTGCGCTAGACAATATTAGCAAATAGGAGGTAGGCAGAAGGGGAAAAAAGTCAGAGACTGAGATGTGATTGGAGAAATAGAAGAATTAGGATTTGAACTGGTGAGCCTCTACTCCCTCTCTGGTTCTGTTTCAAAACCCAGTAACCTTAGGCAAGCAAGGTCCAAGTCCCAAGAGACAAATCGGGTTTGGGTCCAGAAATCAACAGTGTTGTAATCCATACCATTCCTGGTTAACTTGACCCTGTTGGAGGAGTTTGGTGGTGGATAAAGGCAACTTACCCATGCATCAGGCTCACTGGATAGCAATCCTTATCCCTGTATCAGAATCAATGTTGTGTCTCCCCAGGTTTGCTTGGCTTCATCTTGAGCCCTCGGTTGTTTGCTCAAGGACAGGCTTGGCCACCACTACCACCATTTCATCTTCAGTGAAGAGCTACAAGCACTGGCATGATTTCCATGACACTCAGTGAGGCAAAGTCTCAGTAGCTCCAGCATCTATTTTGGCCTTTGGAAGCTCTGAATCTTTCCACTACTTCTAGACCTAGAGGAAGTACCATGCAGCAGGACATGAGATCGGGCTTCCCTAGTGACCGTCAGGGGGATCCCCAGAAATACAACCTGGAAATAGGAGATCAAAGACAGTGAGGTGAACATTGACTAGTGAGAAACAAGGCATGAGAAGATGTCAGCTAAGTTCCTCAGTCCGCCTTCTGCCATGAAGCAGTGTGATGCTGAGGGGCAGTGATTCCATAGGGGCTGTCTAGAAACTAGCTGTATACTCTTGAATCTGTGACCGTCTCAGAAACACGCCATCTTAACATTTCCTTTCCACCATTCCTTGCCTCGTTCACCTTTTTCACTCACTCCTCCTGCCTTAGGATGGCACAGAGTTTTGCCTCAGGCTCTGTTTTAGGGAATATGAGATAAGTTAGATTCCATATCAAAAAGGATGACTATACTTTCTGCTATCATTTGAACTCCATTGATACGACCATATTTCTGGGAGCCTGCGAAGTTAGTCAGAAAGAGAAAGCCTCATAATAATCTTCATTGACTTATATTTCTCTTCTGATAATATTCATTAATATATATTTCTCTTCTAGAGAACTTATCTTTCTGATCTCTAAGTTAGGGACTATGGCTTAAACAAGATTGAGATCCTGCCAGCCTGAAGTTTTCTTCTCTACTGAGAACATAAGAAAAGGAATAATGCTTATTCCTCTCTGTATTTCTAGCACTGGGCATAATGCCTTGACTATTGTAAACATTAAATAAATACTAACTGAATAAATTTTCTTACAGGTATCTCTTTAAGCAATCTGGGTAATGGGAGACAGATTTCCTATTAAATTTACTTTTTATAATAATAAAACTAAAACTCCTAAGTCAATGTGATGGGGTTTTGGGATATCTGAGAGTTGAGGTTCAACGGGGTGGAGTCCAGAGCCTTGTCTTCAGCAGGCCTTCTGCTCCCTTATCAAATGACTCACAAACCATGATTTATGGACCACAGGCAATCCAAATTCAATTCATTGCTTGGGTGAGGACGTGCTAGATCCCACAGTAAACCAGATTGTCAAATGATTCTGCCCACAGAACTTGACATAAAAATGTGTGAGGCTTGTTAAATATTAGCCTTCTCTCCCTACTGGAAAGCTCACTGCAGGAAAAAGTACTGTGACAAAACTATCTTTTAATAATTGTGTGGGTACTCAATGATTGAGAATCTCTGGATGTCTGTAATGTAGGTAGAATCGTGTTAATTTGTGCAAGGCAGTGATTTTTGAACACTGTTTATATTTTAGAATCACAGGGGCAGGGGGATGGGTGAAAGTTTTAAAAAGTAGCCCCAGGGTCCCAGTCCCAGATATTCTAATTGCATTTCTTATGAATACATTAGATAACTTTGTTTACGCCATGTTTCACAGCATATTTGAAGGCAAGTAGTCATTTTTTTTCTACAGAAAAGATGGACACTTGTATCTTAAAGATTATCTGGAAGAAATTTAATAGACAAGTTGGTAAAAAGAACATGAGAATGCCTACAAACAGCCAGTGGGTGGGTTGGCAACAGCACTTCTAGAAATGGGGCTGAGGATGGGAAATGGAAAGTAGTAGCTTGGAAAATCTATGCTGCCTCTATCTTTTTTTTTGCCAAAGGCAGTTGAGGGTGTGAGGATTCATGACAATGGTCCCTGAGAGCAGAGAAAGGATGGCCATGATGATGATGACTATAATGAGGGGACTTAGCTGTTAATGAAGCCCCCACTATATAGCAGGAACTGTTTTCTTCTCATTCAATTCTTACACAAATTTTAGGAAAAAATATCAAGTGCGAGCGCCCAGTTTCCAGTACACAGCAGCCATTGGAACTCTTTTTCACTCACTTCTATAAACAATTTGGGATACTTTGATCTTTAATAGCTTTTGAAACCTGGAGTCATCCAGATGAAAAATTAATGGACTTGGAAATTCAAAGCTGCTCCAATTATAAAAATTATTTTCTAGACTACAGTTCTTTGATGACCAGAAGATATGACGGAAAGACAGACAGACAGACACACATTCACACAGCCCTCTCTTATCAACTGTTGATGTTGTTATTGTCCTTAGGAAGAAGCTGAAAGCATCTTCCAGAAGTCAAAGAGTTCTTTTTCTAAGTTGCCTGGATCCCAGGTGTCTCAAAATAAGACGGATATTCAGCTACATCAAGCATGCAAGGCATTGACCCGATATCATCGGGAACTTGGTGGTCAACCAGAACACTTGGAATGAGGTTCGAATCCAGATGTCAGACCCTAGGAGCAAAATGATTCAGTGCAGATACTATTCCTGGGACAATGATTGCAGACAACTACTACCCTCAAGTCCTGTAGCCAGATACCTACACTATTTTGAGTTTAGAAAGAGTCATGTTGGCCTACGTCTGTTAATCTCTTTATATAGCTACCCTAGTAGTTTAGAATTCTCCATGTTTTTCTGAAAAAACTGTGCCACGGGAGCAATGCCTAAAAGTTCCTTCATTTGGCTTCTGAATAATACAGATCTTCCACAGACTCCATCTAGGAAATCTTTTTAATTTTCTCACTTACTACTTTTGAATAATATAAAACAAATCTGTGCTCCGCTTTTGCCAAGACAATGCATGGAGGGCTTCCAGGGTTCCCTGGGAATCATTACTGTGTTTTGGTTTGCTTGGATTCAGACCCCTTGAGATGGCCCTTGTGTTTCAGGTTCATTTAAGCTGCTGAGTTGGGCCTGGTTTCCATCTGCAACCATAAAATTGCTTTGAATTTCTCCAAACTCAGCCCAGGTTTGCTAAAAACTCATCTAAGAGTTGGCTAGGGTTCACTGAGAGGTTTGCAGATCTATTTGATTATTTAGCTGTTCAGAACTCCAATTTCCAAATTGCCAGGTGAGAATTTTACCTGTTTGGAAATTCACTCATCTGGAGGCACTTGCTTGCTACTCAAGCCCAAGACTAAAGGCTGCCTTTTTTTTTTTTTTTTGAAGTGTTAAGGTATCTGAAAGGAGAATACATGTCTCCAAATCTCAAAATGCTGCTCGAATTTTCCCCCCAATGAATAAGAAAAGCATTCACTTATCAAACCCTTCCCATCTATGGCATGCGCCCTTATTACTGTCTCCGTTTTGGGAAGTTACAGCAATGTTTTCCAATTGACTGATGCGAATTGAAATTTAGCAAATGGGAATGAACTTGAAAATGTTCTGACTTCAAAATCCATTAGAGACTAAACCATGTGTGGAGGCAATAGTGTAGGTAGAAGCAGCTGTGTGCCAGCATGAGTGGATGAATACAGTTTTATGATTAAAAGTAGAGGAACGGAGAGTGGAATACATTGTTGGATTTTGAAGGGATCTGCAGGGCACTTGCTAGTGAAGTGGTGTGTCATATGGAAAAGGTTGAGCTCCAAAATTTCAGAAGGTCTAATACGATTTAAAAATTTGTCTTTTGGGGCACCTGGGTGGCTCAGTCCTTAAAGCGTCTGCCTTCCACTCAGGGCATGATCCCGGCGTTCTGGGTTCGAGCCCCACATCAGGCTCCTCCATTGGGAGCCTTGCTTCTTCCTCTCCCACTCCCCCTGCTTGTGTTCCCTCTCTCGCTGGCTGTCTCTATCTCTGTCAAATGAATAACTAAAATCTTTAAAAAAAAAATAAAAAATAAAAAAATAAAATAAAATAAAAATTTGTCTTTTGAAATAAATTTTAGGAACAGTGATTAAATTTCATTTTTCCTTCCCCTCTATTCCCTGCCAGGTCTTGCTAAATCTAGCTTAAACTCGGATGCTTCAGAATGATTTATATCCAACTTGGAGACATGTCGTCATTCTTTTAAAACATATGCTTCACTTGTCATAACTTTTGGAATGTTACTGATCAGCTACTGCTTATCGATAACTAGAGCTATGCGTATGGCTAAAATGAAAACTATAATTAGGATTTAAAATTCGTTTGAAATGATTATGGCTAACATTTTAAGAGATCATGGGGTGCCTGGGTGGCTCCATCAGTTGAGCAGCTGGCTCTTGGGTTTGGCTCAGGCTGTGATCTCATGCATCATGGGATCAAGCCCCACGTTGGGCTTTGCACTCAGCGGGGAGTCTGCTTGAAGATTCTCTCCCTCTGCCCCTCTCCCCACTCTCTCTCCCTCTCTCTCTTGCTAAAATAAATAAATAAATCTTTTTTAAAAAATAAAATATCCTATTGATGGATCTTTAGCGAAATTCAGTTTTGATGGTGGTAAAAATCTAGTTCTACTCTGTCACTAAAAACTCCAGTATAGGTGTCATTGTTATAAATCCCACAGTCCAATAATAATTATATAGAGAAAATGGGGGGATATAAAATATAGAATAGAAAATAGAAATATAGAATAGAAAAAGATATAAAAAAATGGAATGCAAGGTAACAATAGATGGATAATATTTTATTTTTCCTGGCACATAACAACCATTCGGATTTTGCTAGCTGTGCTTAGAGAATAAAACTGATACCCATTTACATTTGAAAATTTTACACAATGCTGGTAAATAGTCCACATGCAGGTGGAGATGCCTTTTAGAAGTTTCATAATTTTGCTTATTTTAATCTTTTCCATGAAACTTGAAAATATTTTCTACTTATACTATTAGTCATAATGATTCAGATATGCAATCCTACTGATATCAAACCTGGGCACACTGTACGAAGCCACTGGTAGTTCTACTTCCAGAGAAAAAGTATTGTTCATGGTGTGATTATTTTCTATTTGTCCTCACCATCCACATCTGCAGGAAGCATCAGTGACTAAATTCCCTGTCTTCGCTATATGCCAGAAGAGTCCGCTGCTCTCCTCAGGCATTTTGGAAATGAATGGCGTGATCTAGCATGTTCATTCTTGATCTGGTTCTTTCTGCTCTTCTCCCTTCCATGATGCTTCCCCCAAACTAATGCTGACATAAGGTCATTTTTACCTTTTCCCAGTTTAGCCACTTCTGGATGTGTACGGCCCACAAGACAGGGATCTAGAGTGCTCCCATTGAAAGCCAAAATTTTAAAAAATATTAAATGTGAAATCACTTGTAACAGAAAATTAGGAAGGAGATGTCTGAGATCAAAAATGGAAAAAAAGCCTTATCCTCCCTAGTTGGAAAGTATTTAAGCAAAGAGGAAAAAAACCCACAATATTTGTGTTTGAGCCTTTAATCCTGTTTTTCTTATTCCAGGAAAAAAAAAAAAACAGAACTGTATTTTTAAAAAAAATCTATGTATAAAATTCAGGGTTTCTGAAAATGCTTGTCTCATAAGAGATACTTCCAGAAGTTCTAAAAACAAAAGCAAACAAGTTTCCTCTGAAACCAAAGGTTTAATTTAATAATTTTGTTTGTTTAGGGGAAATTGTTTTTGCATATAAAAATTTTAAAAAGTCTCTAGTTTTGCAGACCTTTTAAGTAGTTTTACATGTTGATTTATTCTTTCTTTCTCTATCAAACACTTATCATTCGTCTATGATTCAGTTGATGTTGTGGGCTGAATTGTGTTCACACCCCTCCACCCCCCACCAGTGAAAAGTCTATTTTGAAGTCCTCGCCTCCATTACTTCAGAATGTGGCCGTATTTGGAGATAAAGTCTTTACAGAGGTAAGTAAGTTAAAATAAAGTCATTAGGGTGGGCCTTATTCCAATATGACTGGTGTCCTAATAAGAAGAGGAAATTTGGACACCGATGTGCATAGAGGGAAGTCTAATGTGGAGACACACAAGGGGGAAGATGACCACTTCCAAGCCAAGAAGAGACACCCGGACCAGATTCCCCCACTCAGCCCTCAGAAGGAACCAACCCTGTTCACACCCTGATCTCACACTTCTAGACTCCAGAACTGGGAGAAAACAAATTTAACTAAGTTAATGCAATCTATGGCAATGTCCTGAGCAATCAGTTACACATAAGGTATACAGTTCTCAGTTATAGAAAGAAGGCAAAGCATACTTCAAGAGATAGGGATACCCGACACCGGTAAACAAAAGTGAGGTAATGAAGGGGAAAATGGGGATGGGGTGGGGGATGGAAGGGAAGGAACGTTTGAGGAATATCTATGGATGGCAAGTTGCTTGACATGAGTAACCTGGGAGGGAACACAGCAGCCAGGGAATGAGAGGGTGTCTCACTAATTGCCATGAACAGGAATCCTTGCTCAAATCTCTTTCTCATTTCCTTGAGCAGGAAAGAAGAACTAGGCGGGGAGAGGAAAGAACTTACCTGTACTTGCCCCTGCAGGCCTTGCGATTCCTGTACGGAAGCATCTTCTAAATGGCTGGCTTGTCTAAAAGGCTTGTTTGTCTCTTAAGATATACAGGGAGTATCTCAGAAGTGCTCTCCTTTTTCAATAATTAAATGATAATGTGTTCTTTCAGCCATAGAGTGGTTCCTCCATCTACTGCTTTGTTTACCCCCAAAGGCCATTTCAACAAAGAAGGCAGGGGAATGTCCTTCATAGACTGTGTGAACCAGATGCCTGCCCAGCAATTCCGTGTGTATTATCATTAGGGTCTGGGCCCATCTCTAGCATTCTTGGTAACCTTAAGTTGCCTTATTGAATCTTACACACAGCCCTCAAAAAGGTTACTATTTGGTCTCTTTTATAGGTAAGATCAAGAGCATATTTTAAATAAATAGCCGAGCCTGGATTTGAAGTCAGAACTCTATGAATTCTCAACCCCTATCCTGTCTCAACCCCTTGTAAGGGTGAAAAGTGGGTAGAATTCTGGCCCTCTAAAAAAGCGTAAGTCTCTTGATCCCATGTTAATATTTTACTCTCGTAAGATTCTGATAAAATCCCCTAGAACAGTAGGGCTCGACCTTACTGTACACTAGAATCACCGGAGGACCTCTACAAACACAGGTGCCCAGGATCACACCCCCGGACACTGGGGTTCAGCTGACCTGAGGTGAGCAGGCATCAGCACATTTAGAAGTTCCCTGGAATATTCTAACAAACACCCAGTGTTGAGAACTACTACCATAAAAG
>NC_048219.1:182748204-182779150 GCF_002007445.2 Ailuropoda melanoleuca
GGGGGGCGGGGGGAGGGAGCAGGTAAGAATAAGGAATATATCCCATTAGTAGTCAAAGCAAATGAAATCTATTAAACAGAATTTTTATGATTAGTTGAAGAGAGTCTGCTGATTTAATAAAAATACACAAGAAAGTAAAAGAGATCAATGTATGTCTGGTCATTTTTTTTCCTCAGAAAATTCAGTTCACAGACATTATTGATTATTGTCACCAATTTTTGTCAAACACTGTTTATTGAGATGCCACAAGGTCTAACACTGAGAAAAATGCTTAAAAAATAAAAACCCAGATATGTGTGTTCCATGAATAGTTAACATATATGTCTATGTTTGTGTAAATTTTACTTCTGTAGAAATAACTGAAAACCTTTTGTTGAAGATTCTTTACAGCCTATCGAGCTATAGTCTATCCTACTGTCCAGCTCTTTCTCGTTGCCTCTGATCCAGGCTATTAATACAATGCTTCACTGAGAACTAAATGTTTTCTTTCTTCTTTAGGCTTAAAAACTGAAGTCATGGTTTCACTATTTGAAAAATCCGAAATTCAAGCTGAACATGGATTTTAGTCACACCGCCATGTTCAAACATTTTTGATAGAAGATGCTTTATTGCCACTGATTCCAAGCCACAAACATGCTTTGAATCCAATTCAATATATTTCTTATTTGTTTCTGATTTCTCTCTCTCTCTTTTTCCTTTTAATTATTATTAGAAGGTATAAATTTCCAGAAAAGCTTGGCCCTGACAAGGCTCCATTATTTGCACATGACAAGGTTTATCAAAAACAGTTGGATTTTTCTAAGAAGCCTTTTATGTTTCCTCCATAAAATATAAATAAATGAAAAGGATTAGGCCGAGGAAATGGAGTATAATTCATCACCAATGTGAAACATAGTCAACCGGTTGCAGATGGAATAACTGGAGAACTTGGGATAGTGTTCAAGGCAAGAAAACCCTCTTGCCTGTGCCAATAAGGCATCTTTAACTTCAGTAAAAGAACAGGGTCCGTTTGGTGGTTTGTGATGTCATCTTAATTTATTAGCCTTCTTTTGTTTTTTAGTGTTGAGTATATGTCTAAAGCTGGTTTTGACTCTTGAAAATGTGTTATATTCTCACATTGACTCAAAACTTCAGTAAAGGCCCGTCTCTCCCGCCATCTTCCACTCTGTCTCCCTCCCCCTCCTCCACTCCCCTCCTTCCCACTCCCAAAGGAACAGAAAAATAAAACAATACAGAAAATGTACAAAACACTGACCACTGCAAAGACAGTGCTGCACAAAACCGTGTGTTTGACAGATTTTACATTTCAAAACCAGTAATTAGCAATTTAAGCAAACATTCACTTTTTGTGTGTATAAATGCAATTTCTCTCCACCCAGACAAAATCAAATATTTTAGTTAGTTTAACCTAAAACATAATGAAATTACTTGGGTTTATATATCTGTCTCTAATTTTGTCTGTACTGCTCACCATGGAGCCTCATTCTTGGTGCAATAGAAATTCATGGCACAATTTCCTCCTAAAATCTGTCTGAACTTTCAGAAATAAGAGACTTTTCAACTCCCATATTCTTTCCCTGAACTTTCATTCCTATCTAATAATAATAGAGTCCTTTATAGTATATAAATCACATTTCTGTTTAAAAGTGACCTTCTCCATGACCTTTTTGTCTCTGCCTGTCAGCACGTATTCTTCTAGTAATAATAAGCCCTAGCCAGGAACGAGTACTCAAAATTAGACTGATTCCGGGAACCGCCCTTATGAAGGCTGGGATACAGCTCATTTTGAAGTTAAATAACTTAACAGTTTTCTCCAAAAGTACACATGAACTAGATGTGTCATTTGAAAAAGAGAAAAGTTTACTGATGGTTTTGAAAGGGAGAAAAAAATAATTATGCCAATCAGTTTGCAGTTTGAGAGCCCTGTGCAAATGACAATCCAAGTAGAATTGCATCATTTTCTGTTAAAACCGGAATGGGAATTTATTATTTCTCTTTAATTCTACCCCAGTTCTCAGAAGCCATAAAAATTAGAACTTAGTCTGCTGTCTTTTTAACCTAGAATTCTTTTGATCCCAGAATTCTTTAAAATCTAAAATACTATACCATATGATTCATTTTAGCAGAACACATTATTTTGTGAACTGGCACATTTTTTCCTCTGTGTTAACACTCAATTATAGGGCTTTAGTACAAACATCACAGGCACACAATTTTCTGATTTTAATATTTTCCCAATAAAACAGGACTGCTTAATGGCTGTCACAACTATATTATTTATTTAGAGAAAAGAGATACAAGACTGAGTTCTTAGAAGCTATGCCCCAGAAACATTTGAAACTGTCTGATAATAGATGGAGAGGCATTTTTCCCCCTTTCAAGTAAATGATTTTTCTTTTAAACCATGGGTGTAAATTTTAAACGAATTTTATTTCAGAGTGAGTCATAATGAAAAAGGAGCTTTCTTCCATTAGGTCAATTTATATTTCAACCTAGTCTACATTCAAGGTTGGCTTTTAACTAGAAGCTAATTGCTCTTCCTTAAATCTACATGGAGGGAGGCATGGGAGACCCGGTGTGTGATGGCCCAAAATGTAAATGACTTCCATACTACAGAAGGTCTTTTTGACAGTCCCACCAAGACAGAAATGAAGGAGGAACATGTGGCTACCTCCAAGATCACAGAGCCACAGAATGTCAACCCTGTCTCAAATCTTGGAGATGATCCACAACAGCATTGCCCGGAGTACTCCAGGGCATGTAGATACATCTAGAACAGTGAGGGGAACCCGGCTCAAAGATCGGGGTAGATCCAACATGCTGTGTCTCCCCTTGGACGCTCATGCTCCATAGCATGGACCCTCACACCTTTTCACTATATGAACACTTAATTTCCCAGGAATAGTGTCCTGTAGAACAGCGATTTGAAACTCATCACTTTAAGAATAATGGAACACAATCCAGAGAAATAAAATACCTCTTTTTGAGATCTCATAGAGAGCAACCCTAGAGCTCCAGTTTCTTAATCTGCACACTCCTTTGCTGGGTATGCCACCTCTACACAGGTGACCTCATGGCTTGTGTGATCTGCCCATATCCTTGTTTTAATGGACTGAGAGTTCCTCATGAGAGGCAGTTTATCTGGGAACTTACGGGCCATGTGAGCGATCATGGCAATTGTCAAAACACGAGCCTTTCAATAACATCCTATCCAGTCACACACAAAGACACATGGCTATGTTCACTGGTAAGATGAGTGCAATAGAAGATAAAAGACCCAAACTCATATGCTTAGACCCTGCCTTTAATAAATATTATCCTAACATCTGGTTCATTGGCTGAGTTCCCCTGGGCATCTTCAAGTGGACCATGCATCTCATTTTCTTTCCCTGGAGCTTATGACAGTTTGCAAAGCAAGGACTATGGGTAAGATTCTTTCTTCTTCCCTAACTCACATCTGTGTAGAACTTTGATTTCTCTCAAACAATAATGAATGAGCTTACAAGTCAACCCCATTGCTCAGAGCATTGGAGAGCACAGAGATCTAGAGATACTGACTACTTGGGATTCCTCTGTGAGTCAAAGTTCAAAAGGAACCATTGATGGATTAGAAGAACCCTTAATGGTGAACAGAGAGAAGCCGCCAGCAATTGCTGGCCTGTGATACTCACCACTGTCCTGGCTGCCCCTCTCAGCAACTTTCTTCTGAATCCTTTGAATATTCACAAGGGGCCAGGTGGGAGATAGCCAGGATCTGAGGAATCTTGAAGGTGGAGTGTAAAGAGGATGAACTGGCAGGTGGCAGTTGAATTACTGAGCTGTATTCTCTTGTTTGTATCAGCGGCAAGCGATTCTTCTTTGTCTCAGAGACAAATCGCAGGCCCCAGGCCTATCAAAAACAGTGACATGGAGCCATAAAGAACTCTGTGGAGAAAAGAGAAATGGTGCTTCTTTTCCTTATGGAAGTGATTGCTGATCAAATCGCCCTGTTTAAATACTAAGGAAAAACAACACAGATGCAAAAACTCCTATGGATCCTTAATCACATGTGGTCCTGTTTCTCTTCAATGCCAGCTCGAAATATCTGCAGGATGTAGCCCTTGGCTTTATTTTTCCCTTTGAGTCCAAATTCTAGCACAGTGCATCTCAAAGTTCCATGTACATACAAACCACCTAGGGATCTTGGTAAAACTCAGATTCTGATTCAAGAGGCCAGAGCTGGGGTCTGTGATCTGCATTTCATACAAGCTCCGGGGGGGTCGGCTGCTGGCTGACGATGGCGTTTGGAGCAACCAGCTGCCAGCATAGCGGAACCACATCGGAGCGGCTACAATTCCCAGGGCTACAGATCTGTGAGCCAATCATTGAGCAGTAGATTGAATTCCCAAATAGTTGTTTTGAGTTGGTATTAAAAGTAGCGAAGGTCACTCTTCTCAAGTAGGAAAAAGCTTATTGAGGGTAATTGAATGAAATGAGAACCTTTCAATTCAATCCTTCCCTTTCATTTATCATCAAAGCTCATGAGCTTCAAAAATTCTCCACTGAAAATGAATGATCTAAAAAACACCATCGCAAGCAGGTTTTGAGTGCCACTTGCTTGAACTTTTGCTCCCCTCTAAACACCTATACAGATATTATACCTTAAGGGCACCTCCAAACTCTTTTTTTTTTTTTTTTTTTTTGGTCAACTTCACCTTTGCCAGCCCGGGCCAAATATCAGAAGGGGAATTAGGTCAACATTCCAATGAGTTTTTGTATATTTTGAAATTTGATCCATTTTTCTTCACTTCAGGCAATATAAAGGTTAAACTCTGCATTTGAAAAATACAATTTAATCATGATTACTTATCCCATCCAGTCATCCTGTAAATGTATTCCAAGGTGCTCACTCAATCCCTTCATTTTGAACAACTAAACACAGAAACCAAACAGTGCTCCCACTGATTAAGTTGCTGAATTAGCCAGATGTGTTTTAACTTCTGTAACAAAGAATAGGAAGGGGGCCAGACAGCCTCAGCACTTCTAAGGATTAGCGATAAATATGGCCTTACTCATCAGCAAGAAATAGCATAAGACCCAAGGCCTTCTTCATACATTCCAACGGCAACTTAATGATCCAAACCCAAGATGACATTTATGACCTGCTTTCGTAATGTTCCAGGTCATTTTAGGTGGGCTCAGTCTTTCCTTCCCACTATACGGGCATTTTTAAGTTGAGTTAGTGTACACATTTCTACCTTTTTTCTAGACTGTAAACTGCTCGAGTTTAGGAATCCATCCTCTTCATCCAGGCATCTCTCAGAGTACCTACCACGGGATCTGACATAAAGAGAGGATCCCAGCATCTCACAAACATGTATGGAGCTGAAGGTCATCCCAAAGACTATTTTAAAAGGAATCTAATATAAAGCAAGAAAAATCTAAAATGATATTCTTTACATAAAATGCTACTTCTTCTCTATTTTGGAAAGATCTTGTAGTGACTTTAAGTCAGGATAAAACACTGCCGAAGTTGACCCAAAGTGATTGAGAAGCCATTAGAGGGGGGCAGTGGGCTTTCAGGGTGAGGCAAGAAGGACAGAGGGATAAGATTTAAACAATTTGCTGTGGGGCCCTGAGTATTTAACACTAGGCCAACAAAATTTAAAAAAAAACTATATGACAACAACTGCCATATATGTATATGATTAGAAGGTGTGGTGGCATTATTATCTTGAGCATTTAAAAATCCAGTGTGCTTTTTGTGCTCGTGTTTGTAGAACACTTCTGGGAAATGGGACCAATGTTATATATATTTTTTTGCTGGTAGATTCATTGCAGTTTATCAAAACACACATACACAGACAGTATCCAACAGACTTTGTTTCCCTTGTTATCTTGCAATAGTCATTCAAGTACAGGATTCTTACCATTATCCTTGTGAGTTCTGTTTAAAAATCAAAATCTGTTCAAATGCAAAAATTGCAGGACGACTACTGGGAACATAGAGTAAGGTTTGTTAGTTTGCTTCAATCAAAAAATGATATTAATCACATGAGGGTATTTTAAACATAAATGTTGTGTGTTTTTAGTTCCTTTTCTCTCATTGACTCTGCTATCACAAACAGCCAATTACCCATAAAACCCCTTAACTTTGATTATCCCCTTGAGTCCCTTCCCCCTCACAGTCCTTCCTTCTCTCTTGTTATCAAATAGAGATACTCTTCCATCATCCCTTTCATTTCAGGAAGGACTCTGCTATGGGACATGAAATCAACTGGGATTACTTTACAATGGAACCTTCCCAGCAGTCTCATTGTAGAAACATAAATTGTAGTGGCATTTAAGAGAGATTTACATAAAGGTGATAATTGATAGAAGCATCAAATGCAATCAATTAACTTTATTATCTTGAGCATTTAAAAATCCAGTGTGCTTTTTGTGTTCGTGTTTGTAGAACACTTCTGGGAAATGGGACCAATGTTATATTTTTTTTTGCTGGTAGATTCATTGCAGTTTATCAAAACACACATATACAGACAGTATCCAACAGTGCAAATAATGTGCTCCTGGCATATTAATGCTGGATAAAAACTCTTTGTTGTTCATGTATCTGGGGACCAGAGTTTATATTTGCTTAATCTCAGGCCTTATTACTTCTCTCTCTAATTCTATTAATGATTTAATGAAGGATTAATCTGCTATATGCATATAATTTCTTTAGCTCACTACTAAAAGGGAACATTGGCCTTAATAGAATTTTAAGTTAGTCTTGAAATTAGGATAAAACTCAGCTTTAAGGGGCGCCTGGGTGGCACAGCGGTTAAGCGTCTGCCTTCGGCTCAGGGCGTGATCCCGGCGTTGTGGGATCGAGCCCCACATCGGGCTCCTCTGCTGTGAGCCTGCTTCTTCCTCTCCCACTCTCCCTGTTCCCTCTCTCGCTGGCTGTCTCTATCTCTGTCAAATAAATAAATAAAATCTTTAAAAAAAAAAAAACTCAGCTTTAAGTCTACTCAGACTATTGACATCTTTGGTTTGACATAAATAAACAAGCAGAGTGGGGCGAGCACTTCGAATGTCCTAAAAAAATAAAACAAACAAACCTTTAAATAATTCACAAGTTAGATATCCGTAAGGAAACTTACTTTTTGGTAAAGGTATGACCTCAGAGCTATAAACCCTTACCTTCTAAGGGTGTAAAACAAATTATAAAAGGACTAGGTCTCCATTCTCAAGGTGTTAAAACAAGTTTATGTCCTAAGAATTGATTTTATTTCTGCACTGGGTTATTAATGTAGCCTCGTTTTACCTATTGAGATAGTTCCTCAGTATGAACTGCTTAATGACATCATCATTAACTTGGTTTTCATTTAATCTTTTCAATATGTTCGTTTTTATAGGGTAAAGGTTATATTTAGAAACTTATTAGTATCAGAACCCATGGATATTCTTTCTCGAACAGATCTTGTGGCAAATTTCTCTTTCTGTTGGGAGAAAGGAGTTCCTCTTTTTACTTTACCTTTTCCTTCTTCATCTGGAGAAGATAAACAGCTGTGGTTCACACATATTTGTGACATTAGAGTTTATGAAATGTGCCTTACAAATAAACTAATTGAAAAGTCTTTGAAAAACAATAAAGCTTTGCTCTGATTCTTGAGTCTAAACCAAGACGAGGTTGATTTACAACTGACCCCAGTTGAGAACTACCACGGCTTTGTTGGTTCTCTCTCTCAATCATTTCATAAAGCTCATATTCATATTCAGACTTGAATAACAAAGCTTGTTAAGATCCTTACATGTATATTTTCCTAGAAGTTGTGCTGAATAATTTATTTAAGTCACTGCCATATTTATTGCACCACTGAAAACCTGGCATTTGTAAATATTTCTTATTTTTATAGGGTGATTATAGGGTGCTATGCCTTACACAAAATTCTCTTGCAGGATTTCTCTATTCATTGGCGAATACGTAAAGTATTTGGCATCCTTATTTTTTTTTCAAAATTCAAAAGATCAAAATAAGAGAAAAGAAAAGAAACACAAGAACATTTCCAAACTAATAATATACTTGAAATGAAAGTTGCTGTGCTTTTTTAATACCAAACTCGACTAAATTCTCTTAAAACTGGCAGGATTCCTAGTTTGTCTCAATTGAAATAGCAAATCCACCAAACAGTTTGAATTTACCCAAGTTAAAATTCAGTCAAAACATAAAGGATTATATACTATCTACTGCGAAACACTTTCTGAGATTTCAATAACTACAAAATCAAGACTTGACCTCATCTCAAAGTTTCTAAGAGCATGGTTTTCAAGCTGAAGAAAGGTTTCTGAATAACCAGCATTCATAATGTCTTTAGCAATTTAAGATATTCTATGATATGCGCCAGGCACATATCAGAACAAGGTGTATGCACAACACTTTGCATTTATTTAAAAAATATTTTTCTGGGTATTTCTCTTTCAAAACATCAATTTCCTTCTGAGATAATAGTCACAAAATATCCTTTCTTTGACTTTTATATTTCACGATTATGTGTTCATTTTTCATTTGTTCAATGCATATTTATTGGGTATGATCTATACCAGTTTATATCTATATAAATACATTTCTTTATAGTATTTGTACCACATTAATTGCATATGTATGTGTGCTGGACACTATTCAGGCTGTGTGAAGAGAAAGTGCCCAGTTAGGATTCGCTGTGAAATCAGAAAGGGCCAAATGAAAAATACTCTACAAACAGGAAGCAAATGACTTAATTTAAAAGCAACTGTATTCAGATTTCATTTTTGAACATATTTACACTAAAACTCTTCATGTTTACTTTCCCCTCACCTTCAGTTGTCCTTACTAGCTGTATCCCCTGAAGAAATGATATGTTTCTCAAATCCTTGTGTTTTTTTATAGATTTTATTTATTTATTTTAAAGAGAGAGAGAGCGCACAAGCAGGAGGAACAGAGGCAGAGGGAGAAACAGGCTCCCTTCTGAGCAAGGAGCACGAGGTAGGACTCGATCCCAGGACCTTGGGATCATGACATAAGCTGTAAGCGGACCTTTAATCAACTGAGCCACCCAGGCGCCGCATCAAATCCCTATATTTTAATCGGGCTTCTCAAGGGTAAACAATAATAATGAAGAAAGCGCTGTGATGAATGGAATCAATGTATCAGTCAAGTTAGGAGATCAGCCAGTAGTCCACAGGGAAACAGACTCAAGTGGGCCGACTGAAGAGAGCTTAAGGAAGGGACTGTTGATGAAAGTGTGGGCTGGGTTCAAAGACACAAAAGGACAGTGAAACCAACAGCAGGAAGGCACCAGCACCTGGTGGGGACCTGCAGAGGGAAACGAGAGACAGAACAGGATGTAGTCAGGGCTGCCATGTGCTGGAGGAGGGACTCCTGACAGAAGCTTTGGCCTTAGACAGAGGAACACCTTCGTCAGGCTGACCCATGCCAGGAAGGGAAGAAACTGAGGAAATAAATGCCTCCCCCAAGCTCTGATGTTCCTGCAGTGCTTTCTGAGGTCCAGAGCCAACCGGCAGCCAGAAGGCAGGGGCACCTTGTTAATGCAATCCATGGACCTTAGTTTCTCAAGGTCCAGAGCCAGATGGAAAAGAGTGAAGAATGGAACTGGAAGGGCAAAGACTATCCAGCACAGTTAGATTACAAATAATAATTCCAAATAAATAAGTTCTGGGCATGTAATGGGGAGCATGGGGACTTAGAGTTAGTAACACTGGATTGTATATTCAAAAGTCGCTAAGCAAGTAGATTTATTTTTTTTTTTTTTGAGGTGAGGGTGCGGGTAGAGGGGTAGAGGGAGGGGGAGAGAGAAAATCTTAAGCAGATTGTATGCCCAGCAAGGAGCTCAGCAGGATTCAATCTCAACACCCTGAGATCATGACCTGACCCGAAATCAAGAGTCGGATGCTTAACTGACTGAGCCACCCAGGCGCCCCCTAATCAAGTAGTTCTTAAATGTTCTTATCACAAGAAAAATTTGTAATGGTACGTGGTGATGGATGTTGCCTAGACTTTTTAAGGTGATTATTTTATAATATATACAAATATCAAATCTTTACATTGTATGGGTGAAACTAATGTAAGGTTATATGCCAATTATACCTCAATTTTTTACAAAAAGTAATAGTTCCTATTCACAGTAGACAAAATCCTTCGAGAAAGAAAGCAGACTAGTAGTTGTCGGAGGCTGGGGGAGGGGCGATGGGTAGGGAATTTAATGAGATTTCCTTTCAAGGTACTACAGGGGTTATGGAACGAGGAGGCGGCTGCAGTGATGTTTGTACAACTTTTGGTACATGTTGAAATCATTAAAATGGTAATTTTTTTTGTTATGCATCTTTTATCACAACTTAAAAAAATCTTATAGGACAACTTGAAAAAAATAAAAGAGTCCCTGCACCTCAGATGTAAGACACAATTATATCTAGTATTTGTCTTAAAAATTGAAAATTGGGATCATTTGTTTTAAGCGGAATAGGCAGGTGCTCTGAACAAAGTACCAATTAAACTGACGTAAACCGAAGAACAGTCCTGTTGACCTAGCTAAAAATATTTGCCAATTTGTGCAACCTTTACAAAAAGTTCACGTGCACATTTCCCGTTCAGAGATTTAGTTTTAAAAGACGGCTCTTTTTCATAATCTGTGCCTTCTCCACCAATTTTCATTGGTAGCAAACCAGTCATATCACTGGCATGTCCTTTTCCAAGGCTTAGAATTCAGTAGCTGGTTCCATTGTGGGAATAGATAGATTAAAAATATTGGAGAGCTAAGCTCCAATTTACATGAACTCAATTGTGGTTTAAAGCAACTAAATAAAAGTACTGAAGTATACGACTTTTTATGGCTCACATGAGGAAACAATTCCAAACCACTGTTTTCTCTAACAAGGAATTCCTTCAGTGTGTTTTGGAAACAATTCTATAAATGTCAGTATGTTTTATGCCAATTCTTCATATACAATGCATTAATTTTATAGGGATTTAAATCACTAGGTTTTATTATTTCTTTTACATTGTGTGCTTCTTTGAGAAGAAACATGACTCCTTGATTTATCTTTATACAATGCTTTAATTGTTGACTGGTATAGGGTTTTTAATAACAGGTCAGGTTCCTTTGGAATTGAGTTTGCTGATATTTTGTATAGGTGCCAAAACTCAGACCCCCATCAGTATAGTATGCCTTCATTAGATTAACAGTGTTCTCTTGATTGGGGAATGGTTTAAAATGATTTTGAGGTTCCTTCCACAGCTAACATTCTATTTTTGACTTGCAACTTTGTATTTTAAATGCTCACACACACACACATATACACACACACACACACGCATGTGTGCGATCTCATTGAATATTGAATCCTTACAACACTCCTAGAGGCAGGGCAAATTTTTCCCCCCTGTTTTGTAGATGAGGAAACTAAAGTTTTGAGGGATTATGTGATTTGTTCAAGACCAAGCCAGGATTTAAGGCTAGTTCTTTTGAGTCTAAGACTTAGCTCACTATCAAATCTGGAATTGTATCCTGTAGAGATGGATAAATCTTCTCTATCGTATTCCAATGAAGATATACCTATCATATCTAAAAGTTTCCTTTAAAGCTTTAGACTGGATCAAAAGATTAGCTTCCTCTCATTTATTGAACTAAATTAAAGAGACTGATAGTGTGGGTTTAGTTTTGCCAGTCTATGTCTCTTATGGATGAGTAAAGATGGAAGTCCATGGATTATAAAAGATACTGTCTTCTAACAGTATTTATACAAAAATGATTTAGTATCTATTAGTAATTACAAAAATAAAAACCTGCCATTGCTTAGATTTTAGTGTATGTCCTTTGAATGATGTATCATTTTCCTTTTTATAAAATGTACAATTTGCTTTCACTGACATAGATTAGACGTAGATTGTGAACATTTTCTTTGACAAAACATATTCTCCTGGCATAACTTATGATCATACATATTTTATAGTGTTTCATCTAAAAAATGTGCTCCGATTCCCTTAGCCAATTTCCCTTTGTTGGTCATTTCAGTTATTCATTATTTTTTCAGAGAAACAAATTCTGTTATCAAAATCTTGATGTAGTTTAGACAACTTCTTTAGGCTATCATCCTACAAAGGAAGTTACTGGTAAAAAAAAAAAAAGTTACTGCATTTTTAAGATTTTGGGAAAAAATTTGCCAAGTTTTCCCCCAGAAGTAATATGAAAATTTATACTCTGAAAAACAGTGCCTGATGTTTCCTAATTCCCAATCTCACAGCCGATATTTTCAAAATTTTAGTATTTGCTTATTTGGTCATTGAAAGTGGTTTCTTTTTATTGGCATGGTTTTCAGTGATGGGGATAAGGAATTTTTTTATGCCTTTATATTTTTCCTCACTTCGTACATATTTACTGGATGTGTTTGTCTTTGGGGCATATATTCTCTTCATTTTTTGTGTGAATAAGTTTGTTTTTATTTTTTTTACCTCTGTTTCCAGTACTTTTTTTTTATTTTAATGTTTTTTTATTATATTATGTTAGTCACCATACAGTACATCCCTGGTTTCTGATGTAAAGTTCGATGATTCATTGGTTGCGTATAACACCCAGTGCACCATGCAATACGTGCCCTCCTTACTACCCATCACCAGCCTATCCCATTCCCCCACCCCCGCTCCCCTCTGAGGCCCTCATTTTGTTACTCAGAGTCCATAGTCTGTCATGCTTCATTCCCCCTTCTGATTACTCCCCCTTTTTTTATTCCTTTCTTCCCCTACCGATCTTCCTAGTTCTTATGTTCCATAGATGAGAGAAATCATATGATAATTGTCTTTCTCTGCTTGACTTATTTCACTTAGCCTTATCTCCTCCAGTGCCATCCATGTTGCAGCAAATGTTGAGAAATCGTCCTTTCTGATAGCTGAGTAATATTCCATTGTATATATGGACCACAGCTTCTTAATCCAGTCATCTGTTGAAGGGCATCTTGGTTCCTTCCATGATTTAGCTATTGTGGACAATGCTGCTATGAACATTGGTGTTTTTATGTTTAGAAAGGTCTTCCTATTCTGATATTATTAAATATTTATCCCCATTTTCTTTTACTGCTATGATTTTATTTTGACGCACATGTAATATTAATATAGCTAGACTGTATCTTGGTATAGAAGTATAATTTTTCTTTCTTTTTAAGTATACTTTATGGATTGCAATGCAAGCATCTTTTACTTAAAAAATTATTTCCCCAAATATGACATATTTTTTCAAGTATGCAATATATCTTTCTATACAAATGAATTTATTTATGTGGGCACCTATTTTTTCCCATTAATCACAATGATAATTCTGGATCTACCCTTTCCCTGCTTGTCGTTGTCTTGTAATATTTTTTACTACCTAATGGTTAGAGTCTTCTCACATTATTTTGCTTTTTAAATTATTCTCTTGGCTATTTTGGCTACTTATTCTTTTAGATGAAATCCAAAACCATTCTGTGGAGTTTTAAAGGTGCTCCTTTGGGGTACTAATTGAAATTATCTTAAAGTTAAAAATTGATTGGAGAAAAAGATTTAATAATCCTCTGTATTAACTCATTTAGTTACGTACTTGTTCATTTATTCATTTTTTCACTCAACAAATATTTACTGATTTATTGCTATTTTCCCAGGACTATATCTAACAAAGAAGGGCAGGATCCTGGGAACATGGGCTAATTTGCCAAGAATTTTAGGAGAGTGTCTAACAGCCATCTACAGTAGCTCCTTAGGGAGACACAGGAGTTCTTTAAAAAAAATTTTTTTTAAATTTTCTTAATTAGTTTCAGAGGTAGAATTTAGTGATTCATCAGTTGCACACAATACCCAGTGCTCATTCCACCAAGTGCCGTCCTTATAAGCCCATCACCCAGTTACCCCATTCCACACCCACCTGCCCTCCAGCAACCCTCAGTTTGTTTCCTGGAGTTCAGCATCTCTTAGAGTTTGCCTCCCTCTCTATTTTCATCTTATTTTATTTTTCCCTCCCTTCCCCTATGTTCATCTGTTTTGTTTCTTAAGTTCCACATATGAGAGAAATCCTATGGCATTTGTCTTTCTCTGACTGACTCATTTCACTTAGCATAATACCCTCTAGGTCCATCCATGTCATTGCAAATGACAAGATTTCATTCTTTTTGATGGCTGAGTAATATTCCATCAAATGTATATGCCACATCTTCTTTAACCATTCATCTGTCAATGGACCTCTGGGCTCTTTCCATAGTTTGGCTATTGTGGACATTGCTGTTATAAACATTGGGGTGTAGGTGACCCTTCGAATCACTATGTTTGTATTCTTCCCATAAATACCTAGTAGTGCAATTGCTGGGTCATAGGGTAGCTCTATTTTTAAGTTTTTGAGAAACCTCCATACTGTTGTCCAGAGTGGCTGCACCAGTTTGTATTCCAGCCAAGAGTGTAAGAGGGTTCCCCTTCCTCTGCATCTCACCAGCATCAAACTCATTGAAAGCAACCAGGCCCTAGAACCAAAGTTCCTTACGGAATTCCCATGCTCCAGAAGGCTTAAGAACTCCTAGGGCTTTTGTCTTCAAAGGCAAGAGAAACAAAAGTCCCGGGAGTTTTTAAACCTTCTGGGGTACACATACATATAATACATACATATATACATACATATACACATATGTATGTGTGTGTGTGTATAGGTATATGTGTGTACATATATGTATATACACCCAGTACATAACAGACAAAATGTTGGTGTCTTCTAATAGAATGAACTCATACAAATAATTTTAAAAGTACTAAATAAATGGAGAAATGAGCAAACAATATGTTGACAATGCTTTTTCTTTGGATCATAGCCACTTTATTTTTCCATTGCTGCATTTCTGTATTTTCCAGTTTAGTATCTATTAGCATGTATTGTTTCTATATTCTGAAAAAAATACTTCTCCAATATATGCTACTTTTTAAAAACTTCTTTAATAAACATTATTTTTAAGAGAGAGTAGAAATATAAATTAGCTTGTAAATAGAGACCCACAGCAACAAGATTTATAAGACAAAGTGCTCATATAGAGATAAAATTAGTTCACCTGTAGTAACTGGAGAAGCATGAATCCTATATGAAATTTACCGAGTATGGTTTTTAAATAACCATTAATAAAATTTTGTTCTACATGAAAAATAAGGCAAATCTACAGAAAAGAAATGACATCCAAATGGATAAATCACTGTGTCTCTCTTTGTCTCTTTTTGTCTGTGTCTGCCTATCTGTTTTTCTGTCTCTGTCTCTCTCTCTCTGCCTCTCTCATACACACACACACACACACACACACGCACCACAGTACCATTATAGAATACCACTTGGCCCACTAAAGCAATTTAACAGAGTTCAGAGGCCTAGCATCCAAAGCTGACAAACACATGTATACAATCCCTTTGAGTCTTCTAAAAACCCTGAGACATTGACTCGGCCGTAATCAATATCTTCCCATTTTGCAACTTTTTGATTCAGATGCGGATTCAGGCTTTGCAACTTGACCTTCTAGGGTTATGCTTCCAAAACTGTGCACCCAGAATTAACCTCCTAAGCGTGCATTGGCAGAGCAGTATAGGCCTCATCAATCAGTTTAGCATCTTGGGAGGGGGCCCAAATCATTGATGTCTTAAAAGTGTCTCAGAAGTTTGAATGTGCAGCCAGGATCAGAAGTAAAGGAGTGAAATTTTGGTTTTCTGACTTAAATTCCTATGCTAATTTTATTGCACCTCCCACAAGGGTTATATTATGTAAATGCACAAGTCCTAAAACATATAGTTTCTTAAAGGAGCCCAAGATTTTACATCTTAAGATGCTTCCGCCTGTCCGTACTGGTACAGACTTAAAAGTTTCTTGTTATTACAAATCTCTAAGAAAAAATCAATATATCTCTAAGCTTACTAAACAGATAAATCTAGTATCTAAACTTTATTTATGCAACAGATATAAAAAGTGATTAAGAATTTTCATTGTACCTTTCTGTCCAGACTTGGAAAATAAAAAATTTTGACACATTTAGGAGCTAAAAGAAATAAAATATTTGCCAAAGTTTATTTAAGTATAATGTCACTTTGACATACTTTATGTATTCCGCAATTTGAAGACAGTTATTTATTATTTTAAAACAAAAATATTTTATATGATTGTTTACGATCCTGCCTTGGGGTTAAATGTTCAAAAATTTTGATAGCTATCAGGTATTAATTTTTAATAACTATATTAACAATAAGTTAATGACCATGCTTAATAATTCATATACTAAATTATACAGCCAAGCAAGTTTCTTCTTTATACACTCATTGAGCAAGTAATAGTGATAGTCACATTATCTTAATATATGTCTTGCCTGGCTAAACTCCTGAAGCCTGTTTCCAAGGCATTTGGAAGCTTTTTGTGGAAGAGTTGATGTTTGGCAATGGTGCTTCATTTCCTTAAATGTTCCATAGTACCAATTAATTAGTCTCACAGGGTAGAGACCATAGAATTTATGACAGCTGCTTGGAAGCCTTTCACTTCATCAGCAAAATATTAAAGATGTAACCAACATCTTGTTTATGTTGCTAAAAATGTTTAATATAGACCAGCACTTGAAACAGAATTCTCTATAACAAAATTAAAAGATGAGCTAAAAATATTTAAATAACACATAGTGGGTGAGAATATAACCTCAGTTCAAAAGCTGAATGACGCGAAACGGATACAGTACCAAATAGCTTTCTTCCTTTTTTTCTATTAAAAAGATAATCTTAGATTCAGATTTCAGCATGCATCATTATCATATTAACATGGAGAAAGGATTCATTCAGAAGGAGGAAATTTTATTTCAGGGAAGAAGTAACTCAGTTGTGAGGTTAGCAAAGGCTAGCTTCAAATCTAGATCAGATATTTGGTAGGTGAGTGAAATTGAAGCAAGTTTCTTAAAGGCTCTAGACTTCAGATCCTTCCTTTCAGAATGGAGATAAAAGTATCTACTTTGTATATTTGTTCAGGATTACAAGAGATGGAAAATATTGAGCAAGGGAAGCAGGTTGAAGCTGTGTATTTACTTTTTTTTCATTGATGTCAGGAAATCTTGCAGAATTTGGATTGAATCTGATTATAGTCAGATATCATCTTGCAATATATGTAACTCATTTCCCATTTTTTTCTGAACATGTTGAGAGCAGAGGGCATAGGTCACATTTTAATGTATCGTTTCCTATATAACATAATAAAGATGATAAACTGTATTGAGCACATAAAGGTATGAATGTATTTAGTTATATGTTTATTAAAAGATTTCTCTTTGTATGGTTAAGATATATTAAGAATAATACGGTGGAAATAATTCTTAAATTATGGTAAAACCTTAAGGTTATAAAGGAACTATAGTATGAATTTTGACTTCAAATGGAGAAACTTTTTGTATCTCTACAGTGTGAGATTCTTAGCTTTGGGTAGTGACTGCCTCTAATACAGTTAACCATGAGTAAAGTATAGAAGAGACCTAGTTTAATTTACTGCTTCCAGGGACCCATTTCATGGTGGAGAAGTGCGTTGTTGTGATAGATTACAATGCTAGCTCACTTTCCCTCCCTTCCCCCCATCCCCACACCCTGTTCCAGGCAAGCTTGCAGTATTTTCTCTCTTTGGGGGACATCCAGTGCCACCCTTTGTCACCAGGGTCAACCACATGACTTGCTTTGGTCAAAGGGAGATTAACAGACTGGATATAAGCAGAGGCTTGAAATGTGCTTGCCTTCGGGCTTTTATGCTTCGGACATTGTCCTGAAAACATGCCAGGGCTAGCTTGTGGAATCGTAGGAGACAGACACTTTGGGCAGAGTAACCCCGCTTCCCGAGCTCACAGCCACGTGACACCCAGACATCTGAGAAAGCCCAGCCAGATCAGTACGGTCTCCTAGCCAACCTTCAGCTTTCCCCAGGCATCCAAACACAAATGAATTACTATATACCACTGATACTCTGTGGTGGTTTTATGCATATCCATAAAGCCTTACCCTGGCAGCAGCTAACTATAACAGGTATCCTTAAAAATTACTTTTAAAAAGAATTTAAAAAGGGGTGCCATGGTGGCGCACTTGGTTGAGCCTCCAACTCTTGCTTTCGTGGGGGTGGTGATGTCAGGGTTGTAGGATCAAGCCCCGCCTCCGGCTCTGAGTTCAGTGTGGTGTCTGCTTAAGACTCTCTCTGCCCCTCCCCACCTCTAAAATAAATAAGTACATCTTAAAAGAAGAAGAAGAAAGGTGGTGTGGTAAGCTGAGCAAATATCTCGAAATAATCTATTGTATGCCTGCTGTGGTTTTATTTTCTTTTACTTTTATAAAAGCTTATAAAATAATTATGCCAGATTTTAATACATCATTGTTTCAATAGGGGTATGGAAGGGTGACTCCTGGGGCGACCATCCTTTGGATGTGCAAGTTTAATTATCTACACCTGGAACCAGAGCACGACGCTCCCCAGCGCCCAGGTAATCTCCCGGTAGTAAGATGAGCCTTTGTGTAAAAGCTAAATAAATATTTTCAAAGGATTAAGTCACATATAGTTAAGCTTATGGACATGAAACTCTTGAACAGACACTGAGGCCAGAGGCATTTTTCTTTCACACGGCTTTTGTAGCTATAAGTCTTTTTTTTTTTTTTCCTAAAAATAGCAGCAGATCGATCCATAAATGTTCACATTCTCTCATTACTTTAAATCCCTCCCTTCCCCACAAGCTGACTGCTTACCCCAACTCCAGACAAATATATCCAACTGCCTGCTAGACATTTCCAACTGGAGGTCTGCTAAGCACCTCTTACTCAACATATCCAAAGAGAAAGCCACTATTTGTCATGGAAAACTGACAACTGGATTTCCTGTCTCTCTCCTGTCTCTCTGAACGGCTTCACCCATTTCACCCATCACCAAGCCAAAACTTGAGAGTCATTCTTCATGCTTCCTTTTCCCTCAGCTCTCCTTCCCCAAAGCTTATCAGGGCTAGAGTCCTCACACTCCCCAGAACTATTCATCACAATTTGCTTGGCTTGCAGGAGCCCAGGTATTTGTATTTGGGTAATCCATATTGATCATGAAAATATCAAAGCTTTTCATTTTTCACAAGAATTTGGTGGAGATTACAACATAGCCCCAGAGCAGAAAAACGTGAGGCCTTATTTTTGAACAATAGTGCCAAAACTGGTTTTTTTTCCTACGTCAGAATTCACATTTATTGGAGACAAATTCAAGTATATAACATACAGCCTCCGTATGTCAAACTTGCTTTATACTTAAAAGAATTTAGCACAGTATTCTTTGACAATCATTTTTAAAAACTATTTACATTAAAAAAAACCAGTTTACTCACTTCTATGACCTACACCCCACTTCTGGCAACGAACAATCTGTTCTCTGCGTGTGTGAGCTAGGTTTTATTGCGTAATTGATTTATTGATTGATTCCACATAGAAAAGAGATCATATGGTATTTGTCTTTGTCTGACTTATTTCACTTAGCACAATGACATATACTGTTACAAATGGTGCGATTTCATTATTTTTATAGTTAAATAATATTCCATTGTGTGTGCATATATACACGCACAGACACACATACATACATTTCCAGAGTGTATATATGTATATATATTTATATACCATAATTTCTTTATCCATATCACCCATTGATGGATACTTAGATTGTTTTATATCTCAGTTATTGTAAATAAGGCTGCAACAAAGATGGGGGTGCAAATATCTTTTTGAGTTAGTTTTTTTTTATTGTTTTTTGTTTGTTTCTTTTGTTTTTGGTAAATATCCAGAAGTGGGATTGCTGGATCATGTGGTAGTTCTATTTTTAATATTTTGAAGAACAGCCATACTATTTTTCATAATGGTTGCACCAATTTACATTTCCACCCACCGTCCACAAGGGTTCCCTTTTCTCCACAACTTTGCCAACACTTGCTACTTCTAGTCTCTTTATCAACATAGAATGTATTATATGATTCAGGAGTACAGGTCTGTAATTCATCAGTCTTACACAATTCACAGCACTCACCATAGCACATACCCTCCCCAATGTCCATCACCCAGCCACCCCATCCCCTACCCCCTCCCCTCCAGCAACCCTCAGTTTGCTTCCTGAGATTAAGTTTCTTACGATTTGTCTCCCTCTCGTTTCGTCTTACTTCTAGTCCCTTTGATCATAGCCATTCTAATAGGTATGAGAGATCTCATTGTGGTTATCCCACTGTGGTTCCGTTTTGCATTTCCCTGATGATTCGTGACGTAGAGTCTCTTTTTATGTCACCGTTGGCCACCTCTTCTTCAGAAGTGTCTATTCAGATCTTCTGCCATTTTTTAAAAACAGACTGGTTCTTTTTCTTTTTTCTTTTGTTATTGAGGTGAATGGTTTCTTTATATATTTTGAATATTAAGCCCTTATCATACATGTGATTTGCAAATATTTTCTCCCATTCCGTGGATTGCTTTTTCATTCTGTTGGTAGGTTCCTTTGCCATGCAGAGGCTTTTTAGTACGAAATAATCTCACTAGTTTGCTTTTGCTTTTGTTCCTCTTGCTTTTAGCGTCAGATTTAAAAAATTACTGACAAAACCTCTGTCAAGGAGCTTACCACCTATGTTTCCTTCTAGGAGTTTTATGGTTTCATGCCTGTATTTATCCATTTTGAGTTAATTTTTGTGTGTGGGGGAAGACAGTGGTCAAGTTTTATTCTTTCACAGATTACTGTCTAATTTTTCTAACACGGTTTTATTAAAGAGACTGTCCTTTCCTTATTGCATATTCTTAGCTCCTTTGTTTTAAATTAATTGACCATATATGTGTGGGTTTCTTTATGGTTCTCTCTATTCTGTTCCATTGATTTGTGTGTTGTTTATTTTAACATTCCTGCATCCACGTAACATTTTGAAAAGAGTTTCCAGAGAACCCCAAGAAAGAAGGATTTCCCATCTTCTGTGTCCAGCAACTAATCGATCCTTTCAAAAATCAAGTTTTTCAATGCAAGGGTTAAGGGGAAGAAAGGGGATTTAAAAGGTAAAACCCGCCAACAGTTATCTGGCATGGGACTCTTGAAGAAATTGTTAATGCCTTAATGTTCCACACTTTTCAGTGGCCTGGTGCCTGAACTCAAACAGAACTTCAATAAAAGTCATACAGAAAAAATAAATGGATTGGAATCTAAGGAGCTCAGCAATTATGTTAGAAATGTTTATCTAAGGAGAAAAAAAACTAAACATCAATTTTTAGATCCTTTTTTATTATAAAATATAAAGGGACTGAAAGTTTATCTTTAGATTGCACTGGGCAAATGAAATGCATGTGTGTTGAATATACATCGATTTTCCCCAAATAATGAATCTGCCATGTGGTTTATTCAACTCTGCTCTTGGTGTGAAATCCTGACTGCACAGTGTGTATAGTCTTGAAGAATTCGGGAAGCTGAGCATATGCGGGTCATGACATTGATCTACCTTCTTCAAAACAGGTGCCTCTCTTCACAGGTGAAAAACTTGAAGAAGTACCTGCTGGAACTAACATGCTCAGTTGAACTAATTCACTTGGGTTCATAGTGGGGATCAGGCATTCACACAGGAACACCCTGACCTATTGTAATTGGAGTATGTGTTTGTATGTGCCTGTGTGTGTGTGTGTTGGGAGGGTATATAATGAACGAGGACATGCCCATTATTGGGATGGGATGTGATTTTCATCTGCATACTAATCAGAAAGATGAAGTTCATGCACACCCAACCCGGTTGTTCCATCATAAACAAAGCACAGAGGATTCAGAAGGGGAGCAGTCAAGACCTTGCAGGGTCATACAAACAATAAGAGGAACTTGCCCCCCAGTGTAAGTGATCTGAAGCTACAGGTATTCGTACGGCAGAGACTACGACAACTCAGCCGCAGACGTTCCAGCGAAGGCACAGGGTGCTTTCATCAATGTAGAGACTGATCGTGTTCTTGATGTGATCTCAAATAATAATCAAAATGACAGAAATCTCAAATCCTAAGATCAGAACAGTGTGGGAGCACCCAGAAGACCTTCAGCAAGCTTGGGTGATACAGGAAGACTGAGAACCCGTCAAGATCTGAGTAAAGAGATCTCTAGGAAAAGCTTAAACAAATGACTAGTGAGACAACTGAAAATAAACATCAGAACACCACTATTAAATAGAATTTGATGATTTATGACTAAAAATGGCATCACAGAGTTATGAGGATTAAGTGTTAGTATTTACTACTGATTACAGAAAGGACTAAGCATAGTGCTTGGCACTTGGTAAGTACCCAGTTAGTGATAAATATTAAATACATAGTTTCTGTTTCAACGTAGAAATTCAATGAGTCTGAACAGACCCTTTGGCTGGTTAATAAAATCTTGAGTTTAATAGGAGTTATTTTATGGGTAAACCAAGGTGATGTGTTTAGTTATCTTTTGCTGCATAACAAGTTACCCGAAAACTTAGTGGCTTAAAACAATGTTTATTATCTTATGGTTTTTGTAAGTCAGCAATCCAAACCCAGCTTACCTGGGGTTCCTGACTCAGGATTTCTCAAACAAGGCTAGAATCGCTATGTTGGTTTGGGCTGCCGTTGGCTTCTCTTAGTTTGGTTTGCTCTAACAAAGTATTGTAGATGGGAGGCTTATAAGCAACACAGATTCATTTTGCATAGTCCTGGAGGCTAGAAGCTCAAGATCATGTACCAGCATGGTCGAGTTCTGCTGTGAGTCCTCTTCTGGGTTATAGATGACTGACTTCTCATTGTATTCTCACGTGACAGAAAAAGCAAGGGAGCTCTCTGTGGTCTCTAATTGTAAGNATTGTAAAAGCACTAATCCCACTCATGGCAGTGTCCTGCTCAAAACTTAATAACCTCCCTTTTAATAACATCACTGGGGATGAGGATTTTAGCCCATGAATTTTGAGAAGACACATACATTCTGTCCATGACACATCACAAGGCCTGAATGGGGAAAAATTCACATCCAGGCTCACTCATGTAGTTGTCAGCAGGATTCAATTCCTTTCTGGGTGTTTACATGAAGCCTAAGTTCCTCACTGGCTGTTGGCTGGAGGCTGCCTTCAGTTCCTCACCATGTGGGCCTCTTCATAGGGAGTTCACGGCATGGCAACTTGCTTCATTGAAGCAAGCAAGAACTGGCAGTCAGAAAGAGTGCAAGCAAGACAGGACTTACAGTCCTCTCTCACCTAATCTCAGGAGTGACATTTCATCGCTGTTAACATTTTATTCATTAAAAGAAAAGCCCTAGGTCCAGCCAACACTGGATAAGGATGTGCACATCAGGATCACTGGGAGCCATCTTAGAAACTGTCAACCACAGGGAAAATTGAGAAAACACACCACCGACAGATTGAAAATCTTGACCTACCCCTACCAAGCTGTTCAATTTAAGCAAGCCCATTATGGAGCTATAATATTGTAGTCCAGAGTGTGGGCTCTGGAGCAGATATTTTGGGTTTGAATCAGACTTCACACACCATGTGACCCTAGAAATGTACCAAATTTCCTTGATGGTCAGGGATTTTCCCCATATGTAAAAATGTGAATGATTATCATACACACTTCACACTGTTTTTGTGAGAATCAAGTGAATTTATACATATAATCACTAAGAAGACTGCTGAAGGATAGTACCTAAGTATCATGGTTGTTGAGAGGATTAAATGAGATGGTAGATGGAAGTGTTTAGCACAAAAACTGGCTAGCAGGACATTCAACTCATGGTGTCTGTTGTTACTAGTGTCTACGTTTTCATCCCTAGAGAGAGGAGTCTGCTGTGGGTATCACTCCCCCAACTGATCTTCCCTGAGGTTTCTATAAAGAGGGTTAACTGATCTTCGGGGGCAAGGGGTGCCGGAAAATCTAGATGGCAGTCAACCTACCTCGATATGGCTGTCTGACCCCCAGGGTTTCTATTCCACCTGGCCGAGTGCTCATGAGAAAGTTGGACAGATATGTGCAGCTTCACACAGTAGGTAGAGAAAAGGAGTCCGCAATCCCTCAGGGAGATGGGAGGGGACTGGGGTATTTGATAAAGACAGGACAAGAGCCAGGGAGCTATAGCATACTTGGACTTCTGCAAGGCAGCCTTTAGAACGCAAAGGGGTGAGACCTCTCTTTCAACGTCCTGGGATGAATGGGAACATTTTGCAAAGTTTTGCTTAGGAACACAGGTATCAGTCAACTCCTTTTGAGGTCCCGTTGGGAAATATGGTTTCTGAACAGCTGGAGAGAAACAAAACAGGGGCATTTTTAGAGAGGGGAAAATAAACTTGCTCTGTTACTTAAACCCAAATACTGGAATAAATACTAGAATAAATACTAGAATCTAGGGTCCTTTTAAAGTCAGTTCAAAGCTGCAGAAAGAAACACAATAAAAGTTGAAAGAGGATTTATGTTATACAGTCATCCACATAAGCAGGTTGACTGGTAAATAAAGTGTAGTGTGATTATTACAATGTGGGTCACAGACAGTGGAAGCGTAGGGAAATTTCTGCATTAGGGAATGAAGCCTCTTATACTAAGTGAGGCATGCTGGACATTTCATATGCTTTTTACAACCAAAACAGGTCTGTCGATGGGAGGTCCTGAAATGACAGGGGTGGGAGGTTAGAGGAGTTCCACCTTGCATTGATTTCCAAGGGGAACAGATATATTACGGCTTCTTTTAAGTAACAACAATGCCTTTCTCTCATCTCCCTCAACTCAAGCCACCCTCATGAACTCACTGGCAACCTTTGGTTTCAGTGACCTGGCATCGTACGTAACAGAGACAGATGACGACTGGGTGACAGCCAGCTGTAAAGGAACATTTTTAATGTGTCCTGCTAAGCAAATTTTGATAAAACAAAATAGCCCATAAAAGGAATCTCCTTGGGAAAAAAAAATACACACACATATACACATATATATACCACGTGTAGATATATGATAATGCCTCTGAAAGAATAGTATATCTGTATCTATATCTATAGATATCTCTTTTTGATCTTAAGATGAAAAGAAGTATGTACAATAACACAGTAAATGGTAGGTCTACGATTACATTCTAGAATCATAACATACAATGATATCCTTTGAGTACTTGAGCTTCAAAAACTTAGAAAATTGGATTTTTCCAACACTTCAGTGGAAAATGTTACCAAGTAAGGAGAATAGCAATTTTTAAACAAGAATCACTTCTCAGAAGGAATAAGCAGAACCCTGGGCATATTTGGAGCATTTCGTTTTTGCTGTACATTGGGCAGACATGTAGCTTAAAGAAATCCGTGAAGGGAATCTTGTGAAGTGTTTCACTGGTGGGAAATATCTGGCCCCTGTATGTCTATATGAGAGAATTTATTTAGCAGTGCTCCTGAGAATACCAACGGGCCCTTGAGCCCGATTTGGGGTCTTAGAAGAAGTCAGGACAGGCCAAGACCAGCAGTGCAGTGAATGGTGGGGGTGAGGGCAGCAGGGTTGGTGGTCCGAATGGGGAAGAACACGGGGGCCTGTTCCAGACCAGTCATGAGTTTGACCTTAAGGCTGGAAATCAGAGAACATGGATCTTAATTTCAGTTTATGCCCTTAAAGATAGTAGGACTTCTAAAAATTTAGCTGACCTTGACAAACTTTCTCTCTCTCATCCTTAAAAGGGGATGATGACATGTGGCAGATTTCTTTTATGAGGATAAAATAAAGTAAGTATGTGAAATATTCAAGACAGTACACAGGTCATTTAAAGACTTCCATAAAGAGTAGTCACAATTATCACTAATTATCCGTGCCTTTTAGAGCTGGGTCCACCTTGTTTGATCGCCCCTATTTATAGGCTCTAACAGTGCCCAGAACTATCTTAAAAGGAAGATATTGGAGAGAACAAGTTTATAATGAGCCGAATATATTCAGTTCCATTGTAAGCATACCAGAGTGATCAGAGCTTAGGCTAAATTTGAAAAGGGCTGAGTTCAAGGGCCAGTTTTGAAAACCGGCTATGTGATCTTTAACAACTTTGGAACTTCCTTACATCTCTTTTCTTCATCTGTGAAATGGGTGTGGCGATTATAGTTCCTTATTAGTGGGATGGGGGTTGGGTGGAATAAATGCCTGCAAAGTGCTTGGCATGGTGATTGGTATATAGCAAGTCCTCAATAAAAAATAGCTGTTCATAAAATTGATAACAGTAATTGCATACATTGAAGAGTTTCAGAAATGTTTACTTATTTTTAAAATAAAACCATTTCATATTTTTGGTGGTAGTCCTATACCAAATCATAAAGCAAAACAATGAAAAAAAGTGGAACGATCCCATAGTATTTTTTGAGGTCAACAGAAAATAAAGTGCAAAGAACAAGAGACAGAGTTTTATATAAGCCTCTGATGAATACAGGGAACATTTGTATTTACTTTATTCACACATGTTCACAAGTGTATCGCCATGTATGTGTCTCGCTGAAATCATTCATTCATACAGTCAGTCGTTAATTTGCTAAATATTTTTGAGCGCCAACTCGTGACAGAGCTAGCTCCTGCTATACAAAATCTGTCGCCTGGTAGATGTGATAAACAATAGGCAAGGCCAAAAAAATACACACATTACTCTATATTGAGAATCAAAATGAGAGCCAAGGTGAAGTACAGAGTCCCATGAATGCATTTCTCAGTGAAACTTAATTTGGACAGAAGGATGAGGAAGAGCTTTCTTGAGAAACTAACATCTAAGCTGGGACCTGAAGGGTGAGCCGAAGTTAGCTGGAGAATGAACACTCAAGCAGAAAGAATTGCAAGCATGAAGTCTCTGATTTAGGAAGGGTAGGTAACCCCTCAAAAGGGATACTTCTGAGGCAACAAGAGAAGCAGCCTGGCTACAACTTTGTGAGTTTCAGGAAAAGCTACTAGGTGAAGCCACCAAAGTAGAGAGAGGATCCAGAGCACGTAGATTCTGGTTACTCTTGTTAAGGACCTTAGGTTTGATCCTTAGTACACAGGAAAGCCATTGGACCGTGTGAAATAATAAGAAATATATGTCTGTCCCAGTTCCTGACACAGACAGTGCTCCTAAAACCCTTGTAAACAGGGGTGCTGGGGGAATCTTTTGTTCTAACATTTGGTCTTTGATCCTGGTTTCCGACACGAAGTTCCTGAGACCTTTGTCGTTTCCTGAATGAAAGGCACATCTGACACTGAGTTCCTAAATCCCTCACACTTTCCTATGGCAAAGGAGTGTATTTTGTTCTAACGAAGTGACTCCTGGCAGGCTCTTGGTTGGGGGCTGGTCATCAGAAGGACAAAGCCCTGATAGAAGCGAGGCTCATTGGGGCAAAAAGTCCTCTTCATCAAGTGAGTAGTTGAGGCAGGTCTGACTGTCAGAAATTTGCCCCATCAAGTCTACATTCACTATTTCCACCCTACTCTCTTGGTCAGTAATTTTGACCTATTTTTCCACTTCTTTTCCCCATCCTGATCGTCCACATTGCTTGGGGTCCCCATTACTGATGGAATCTGCTAGGCGTATGCTAAGGGACGCTGTTGGATGGAAGGGGCTTGTGGGGAATTCTCCCCTTTCTTTTCCCACCACAAATACTATTATTCCATGATTTCCTCAATTCACCATTAGTTGAATCCTGCCCTCCAGGGACAGGATGAAAAAGTAAGTCATACTCAAAGCACTCCCAGGAGGGGAGAAAGAGAGATCTGAAGGTTTGCAATGATCTCATCCAAACTCAGCCCTGAGATGGAAGGTGGGAGGTCGTTGGATAGAGCCCCACATCCCCCTCTGGCTGTAACAGGCAAAATTAGCGAGCATCTACTCTGCGGCAGGAAGGGTGTGTAGAGGAGGTTGGACAAGACAACAAGGTTTCTACGTAACCTGAAAGGAGTAACAATGAAGTATATAGTCAGTCTGTCCTAAGAAAGTCTACCCTCACCTCCAAAAGGAGGGAAATAGACAGGACCAGTGACCAGACTGATACTAAATGCTGAGGATATACAAGAATAGAATTTATTCCTTCAAGAAATAGTAGTTGAGGAAATCTTGCAGGGTTCTTTTTGTCATTTAGGCTGTGTAAGCCCCTGTCTAGGACCGAGGAAACATTCAAGAGCTGAGACAATGTTTAAGACAAGAAAAATGTATTTCTTGTTTCCAAGATAATAGAGGAAAACTATAAAAATTAACATTCAGTGTTTTAACAAATATCTAAAAATGTAACATGATGTCAGTTATGCAACTCAACTCATATAATTACATGAAACAGTTAAAACAAAAGAGCGAACAGTAATTTCTCCTCTAAAATTCCGCAAATGATGAAAGTTAAAATAATTTTTTTTCTAATAGAAATTATATTTAACACAGAATGCAATTATATTAAGAAATAGGGTGTTTTTTAAACTTAATTTTATTATTGTTATTATTTTTTTTTGAGAGAGAGAGAGACTGTGTGAGTGTGTGGGTGGGGGCCCAGAGGGAGAGGGAGAGAGAAAATCTTAAGCGGCCTCCAACCCCAGGACTTGACAACGGGCTCAATCTCACTACCCTGAGATCATGACCTGAGCTAAAATCAAGTGTTGGCTGTTTAACTGATTGAGCCACCCAGGTGCCCCACGTGTGTGTGTGTGTGTGTGTGTGTGTGTGTGTGTGTGTGTGTGTTTAATTATAGTTTTCCTATATTTCGTATCAATGACCCAGGTCTTCAGCTATGTCTCCACTTTAAATTTCTCAAATATGAGAACGAAGTCATATTTTCCTCTTCACTTATTCATTATATATGGAGCCTATGCCACCTGTAGTCCTTTGTTGTTAAGTTATTCACTGATAGATCATTTCCATTTTACGTTCTTGATTTTAAAAGATATTTTATAAGCATCTGCAGTTATCTTCATAAATACATTAGCTCTGATGGGTCTTTGAGAAATTCTCTGGTACAATCTCCTCATTTTACAGATGAGAAAATTGAGCCCCAAATGATTGAGTTGCCCTGGGTCACACACTTAATAAATGACAGATATGAGACTCCAAATTGGGTTTTATCTCCACTTCCAGAGTTCATTTCACCACAGCACACTAACTTTGAAACATTTCCCAAACACTTTCCTCTCCTTTGCAGAATACAAATGCTGATGGTACATGTAAACTGTTGTCAGCTCATCCTATTAAGACATAATAGCAATATTATTCTTATCCTTAATTCTCCTGCCCAGGCACACAATTAGCTGTCCTAACTAACCTGAATGAAAATTACCCATGATAGAGTGAAGATAATCACACTGTTTATTTGCAAACCTCCTCATGTTCAATCTAAGTTTAGAGTCATGCCAAATGAATTTGGATATGAATACATTCATTACTTCGCTTTGCAATTATTTGAAATTATAAAAGCAGATATTGAAATAAAAGTTCTTTTGGGGGTGACTTCGATACAGTGTATTAATTTTAATTATACCATTCAGGATCATAATACGGATTTATCCTTTGCTTCTGAATTTTCTTACACAGAGATCTATTTGTTCAAGAATTTCTATAGAGTCTATAACCAGAATATGTAGGAGCTCTAAAAGGAGGGCAAGAGTAGCACAATGATAGCTTTCATTTCTCCAGAAGAATATTTCATTTTATTTTTTATTTTTATTTTTTTTAAAGATCTTATTTATTTATTTGACGGAGAGAGACAGCCAGTGAGAGAGGGAACACAGGCATGGGGAGTGGGAGAGGAAGAAGCAGGCTCCCAGCAGAGGAGCCCGATGCGGGGCTCGATCCCAGAATGCCGGGATCACGTCCTGAGCCGAAGGCAGATGCTTAAGGACTGCGCCACCCAGGCGCCCCTCCAGAAGAATACTTTAATGTAGATAAAATGAGAGCATATTAGCACCAGAGTAATGGAGTAGGATTTTTTTTTTTTTTTTGGTCTGAGCTTCAGGTAAGCCAGTTTCTACCTAGAATCCTTAAAATCTTAAGTATGAACGTCTTATGAAAATATACTCTATGTCATTTTTCTTCTGTCCCTAGGGTCATTTCCCTGTAATGTTTAACTGTAAATGTTTTCTTTTTTAATTTGTGCTTCACTAACCTTTTTAGTTAGTTTAAAAAATATTTGCATTTGTGTCCCTCTTTTATATTCATTCAATCAGAAAGATCACATTCTTATTCACAGAAAATATGTACTTTAAGACATTTAATATTTTTTAATTTTTGTAAAGTCATTTAGGCTCTTGGTTGTTTTCGGTAGATGAGAACAAATATGAAAACTTAATTTTAGAAAATCTCTATTTCCTATCCTAGTGACATTTCAAATTCAAAGTAGCTGAAGAGCATTATTAGAATAGGCCTTCAGTGGGATATTTGACAGATGGAGATGAATAAAGGGAAGCCAGCTTTGGAACTCTTCCACCAACTAATCAGAAAAGGAATGCCATCCCCTTATTCCTCAGTTTCATTCCATTCTTTAAAATTTGCCTCTTGTTGGTATTAGATTGTAAAGTTCCCTCCGTTCATCTTGATCCTTGTCCTCATTACCCCCAGCCTGTGTGTTTTCATTATTTAGAATGTCCAGAAAATTCCTTTTGAGGGTTGCTGGTGTGCCTTTCCAAGAGCAAACATGTGCACGCAAAGAAGATATTTTCATTTCTTAATGAAGTCAGCAGATCCCCTACAACACAAAGATGTTTGGAAGATTAGCAGGCAGGTTGAGAATTAGTAAAATGATTTGTGTCTGACTACTATGTTGGGAAATAATGACAACCAGTTTTCTTGTCCAAACATCTATCGATTAGTGATGGATCCTCAGTCTAACAAACAGACCAAGTCCGATACATTTGGGTCTCTTCAGAAGATAAATAATGATTTTTTAATAAGTCACCTAGGCCAGATCTCAAATTCATTTTTTTTAAAGATTTTATTTATTTATTTGACAGAGATAGAGA
>NC_048219.1:182779179-182780561 GCF_002007445.2 Ailuropoda melanoleuca
TAGCTAGCAAGAGAGGGAACACAAGCAAGGGGAGTGGGAGAGGAAGAAGCAGGCTCATAGCAGAGGAGCCTGATGTGGGGCTCGAACCCATAATGCCCTGAGCCGAAGGTAGACGCTTAACCACTGCGCCACCCAGGCGCCCCTCAAATTCATTTTTATCTCCTTTTCCTTCTCATTCATCCCATCCTCCTTGTTCTATGTTGTTTTGTAGAAATATGTAAGTTATAGCACTATCTTTTGGAGCTAACGCATTTTCTCTTTCACACATTCTCCTTCTAAAGTCTGAGTTCTCCCAAACCATACATTGCAGAGATGAGGACTGTCCTGGTGCATTGCAAGGACTTCCAAACTCTGCTTTGTAGAGTCCTCAAGGTTTCTCAGTGTCCTTCCAGGGCCACAAGGTGTAGAATGGGGGTAAACAGATATAACTCTGTGTGTGTGTGTGTGTGTGTGTATCACATCTACTTTATCCATTCATTAGTCAATGGACATGGGGGCTCTGCTTCATTGAAAAGATTATTGGTATTACCAATTAGAGTCGCTTGTATCAATTTATTTAAATTATATTTCTATTTCTTAAATTATAATAAGAAAATGTTTAGAAGCCACTGGTCTAAGGGAATAAAGACATTGGTCAAAGCACTCTGAGAACCAAGTTAAACAGTTCTCTTAACCTTCAGTGCACTTACACACAATGTAAGGAGGCTAAAGAAATTATTTCTAAATTCCTTCTGGTTCTAGCACTGGACAGTTATATTAGAAGTTCAGTAATTTTCCCTTCTAATATGTTCGTTTATTCAGGATGCTGTTACTTAAACGTAAAATCTTTATGAAAGTGCTTCTCCAATCTGGGGTGAAGCAACTCATTTGTAGAACTGTTGTCTAGATTTAATAATTTCAAAAGTCCTTCTTGGATNGCGCTCTCTCTACTTCTCCATGAGCCATGTCTGCCACTCTCTGCATATCTAATTTGCTCTCCTATCTCTGCCAAACAGCTTTCCCTGGGTCCATTTGGACACAATTTTCTCATAGCTCCTGGGTTTTATACACTCTTCGTTCCAGACACCAGCAAAAATGGACTGATACCTTTCTGTTGCAATTCCAAATCCACAGCAGAGAGAAGTTGACCAGCCCAGCTCTGTCCAGGTGTCCACACCTAGGGTCAGCTTCGGCCAGGCAGGAAGCATACAGAAGTGCTTCCTGAAGCATGAAGCTCCAAACAAACATAGGGGCTATTAGTATTCCTCAATTTTTTAAAATTCGAGGATCCCGTGATCTTTCCACACAGGTTAAGCATGTCCTGTGCTTCCACAATTCACCAATTTGCCACTTCATTAAGAATTGCACATAGCCCATTACCCCACGAGCAAACCCATGCACAC
>NC_048219.1:182780805-182832568 GCF_002007445.2 Ailuropoda melanoleuca
GCGCTCTCTCTACTTCTCCATGAGCCATGTCTGCCACTCTCTGCATATCTAATTTGCTCTCCTATCTCTGCCAAACAGCTTTCCCTGGGTCCATTTGGACACAATTTTCTCATAGCTCCTGGGTTTTATACACTCTTCGTTCCAGACACCAGCAAAAATGGACTGATACCTTTCTGTTGCAATTCCAAACCCACAGCAGAGAGAAGTTGACCAGCCCAGCTCTGTCCAGGTGTCCACACCTAGGGTCAGCTTCGGCCAGGCAGGAAGCATACAGAAGTGCTTCCTGAAGCATGAAGCTCCAAACAAACATAGGGGCTATTAGTATTCCTCAATTTTTTAAAATTCGAGGATCCCGTGATCTTTCCACACAGGTTAAGCATGTCCTGTGCTTCCACAATTCACCAATTTGCCACTTCATTAAGAATTGCACATAGCCCATTACCCCACGAGCAAACCCATGCACACACTGGAATGGGAAGACCTGGGCACTGAACCATGCACTCTCGTTGCTTCAGCCCCACTCTGCTGATGCGGATTATAAGACATTATTTACCCAAGCCTTCTGTATCTGGAAGTAGGGATTCTTTAATGGCTGTGAGACTCATCATTGCCCAATCTTTCCCTTTGGGTGTCCTGAATGTTTTCTGCTTGTCTCTGTGTGTGTGTGTGCGTGTGTGTGTGTTAAAATATTTTATTTATTTATTTAAGAGAGAGAGAGAGAAAGAGAGTGAGCAGGGGGAGGAGGGCTGAGGAAGAAGCAAGTTCCCCGCTGAGCAGGGGGCTGGTCACGGGGCTCGATCCCAGAACACTGGGATCATGATCTGAGCCGAAGGCAGACACTTAACTGACTGAGCCACCCAGGCACCCTTCCATGTGTTTTGTTGGTAACAATGCTGATAAAGCTTAGATGGCTTCTGGACAACCTATGTGTGTTAACTTATAATCCTTCCCAAAGACAGCTGACTAACAGGTTTCACTGCCACAGAGATAATTAAGGCAGATTGTCTAAAAACAATGGGGTGTCACCGGACTTGCACAAGAAGCTTCAGCAGCCCTTGTCTTATTTAGTCAATTGTCGTTATAAAATAAATTGTGTCCCACCCTCCCAGATTCATATGTTGAAGCCCTAACCCCAGTGTGACTATAATCACAGATGGGACCTTTAGGGGGGTAATTAAGGTTAAATGAGGTTTTAAGAGTAGGACCCTAATCCAATAGGACCGGTGTCATCATAAGAAAAGGAAGAGATCCCAGAGATCTCTACCCATGCGTGGAGGAAAGACGATGTGAAGATATAGGGAGAAGGGGCTGTCTGCAACCTAAGAAAAGAGTTCTCACTGGAAACTAATTCTGACAGCCTCTTCATCTTGGACTTCCAGCCTGCAGAACTGTGAGAAAATGCATCTCTGTTGTTTAATCCACCCAATGCATGGTATTCTGTTACCAGACTCATACGGTGACACTGTAGACATATGCTTGAGAACAAAAGAACGGGTATTCATCTGTGGCCCCAGCCACACCCAGAAGGGAGGATTAGTTTCTCTCTCCACGTCAATTTCTCCAGTGGCATTAACATCTGATTTTCACTTCATTGATCTGATTAACTCTGCCCTGATCTGAACTGGTCACCAAGACAAGCGAAAACCCCAAATCGACCCTGCCACTGTCTGCTGTTTTTCAGTTGTCTAGACATAGTCATAAATTGCTGGATGACTGCCCACCGTAAATTTTTAATGAGAGATTTTGAAATTAGAAAAGGAGGGAAGTAATCACAATTTATGGCCTGGAGTTATTCAATAAGCAGGGACCCACCTGAGAAGCCGGACCTGGCCATCCATCAGCTCCCTCATGGCATCAGCCCTCTCGGTTATGCACGCCCAGAGCACAAATCCCATTTCACTCCCTCCCCTGCTCTTCCCAGAAAAACCCCATGATACTTTCTCCTGATTCTCAGATTATGGAATGAGAACTGAAAAATTATCCAGAAAGCATACCATTCAAATAGAAATCTGTTACTCTGATAAAGCAGTTCCTAAGCAGGTTGGGTCGATGACCCCTTTGAAAATATGCAGCAGCAGATATGGCCCTTCTTGCCAGAGAATATATGTGTATTGCAAAGAATTTTAGGAATGTACAGGCATCTTGAAGCCTATCCATGCACTTGTAAACTCTAGGTTAATACCCCTACAGCAGGGTAACCTGCTGTGCACCAGCATCCTTCTTTGGCATGGATCTGGTTATTCTGAGCTCTGTTTTTATATAAATATGATATTCAGAGAGCAATATACCTGGATATATTCTATTAAAATGTGCTTATTGAATTTGGCTATACTGGGGCGTCTGGGTGGCTCAGTCAGTTAAGCGTCTGCCTTCAGCTTGGGTCATGAGCTCAGGGTCCTGGGATCGAGCCTCACGTCGGGCTCCCTGCTCGGCAGGAAGCCTGCTGCTCCCTCTCCTTCTCCTCCTGCTTGTGCTCTCTCTCTCTCTCTCCCTCTCTGTCAAATAAATGAATAAATAAAATCTTTAAAAAAAAGAATTTGGCTTTATTATTGCACCCTCAGAAATGTTTATCTCTATATTCAGAACGTGTGTGTGCATCATTTATTTCTTACAGGACTGCAGTAGAAGACATTGTCCTTGATGTTGGCCAATGTGTCTTCTATGTAAAGATCTTGGGCGATGAAATGTTTTTCCTCCTGGTTTCTCCCCATTGAGTTTCCCCACAGAGGTAATAAAAATTACATAACTTGACATGCTTACCTTTTTTTCTAGGCCCCCAAAAATCTTAAAACTAAATTTTATTGCTCATAGCAATAACGAATTTACCCGAGCTTTTGGAAATTTTCCTCTAGTTTTAAAAGTTTATTTTTTGACTAATTTAACCCACAGAACATCTTTTTTTTGGAATAGCAGGGCATTCATGATAAAAGAGAAAAAATGAATGAGCCAGCAGACAACAATTACTCTCAGCAGCAAGATAAATGACAGTTTTTAATAGAAATCAAGATACTATTACTTCTTTTTTTTTTTTAAGATTTTTTTTGTGTGTGTGTGTGACAGAGAGACAGCCAGCGAGAGAGGGAACACAGCAGCGGAGGGGGAGAGAAAGAAGCAGGCTCCCAGCGGAGGAGCCTGATGTGGGGCTCGATCCCGGAACGCCAGGATCACGCCCTGAGCCGAAGGCAGACGCCGAACAACTGCGCTACCCAGGCGCCCCAAGATACTATTACTTCTACTATTCAGTTAGGAAAGTGAATGATACTCTCCTCTCAGTGCAGGTATGATACTAGATGTTATACTATCAATGGGATATTCTTTTACTCTTCTAGCTAATACGTACCAAGAATGCAACCGGATGCCAAAGATTCCAGTAGATAGACACTGGGAGGGGTTCATACAATCAAGCAAGATAAAGTTCTGCCCTTAAGAGAGAGACCATTCATAACTTGGGAGACAGACAAAAAGACAAATGAAGCAGTGTGGAAAATGTTATGTTGGGAGTACATACAGGACGCAACTTCTGTATGTGATTTTTTTTCAATAGCTAAGTAGATATACAACGTCTCTTCCAACTTTCAATGGCATGATCCGTCCTTCATTTTGTTAAAACTCAATCTTCCTGAAGTCTTTGCTTTCCCATTCTGTTTCTTTGATCAAGAAGTATAGTTTCAATTTTGCACTCCATAAGGAGAAATATAAATGGCCAAAAAAAATGATTACAAAGGTTAACTTCCTTAAAAAAAAAAAGAATTTAAATAATAATTAAGTACCTTTTTTGACTATCGATTTTGCAAAAAGAAGGTGTTTAAGCATTGGTTAAAGTGTGTGGGGGGGGGAGGGTTGGGAAACGCCATACATACTGTCAATAGGGGCAGAATGGTCCATATATTTCCAAAGACCTAACTTGTTGAATAACTTCTGAGTCAACATTTTTCTATAAATTTACTCTGAAGAAATAATCAGTTATATCTGAGACCTATATGCAGAGTATTATTTATAATAACAAATGAATCTAACAAGCTCTGATGCATAAAATATAAGTCATTGAAAACGGGACTGAGGAAGCATGTTCATTATGCAGAGTTTCATGGAATTACTGATGAAATGAAAGCAACTTTGTATATGGATACAAAATAGGGAGAATATACATTGAAACCTTGTCTCTAAGTCAATGCTCTTCACATGTGTCCTGAGGTCCAGTCCTTTAATAATCTATCAAAGGCTTTGCTAAAATGCAGATTACAGGGCACAAACCCTATCTCTTGAATCAGAGACTAGGGACAAGGATTATATTTTAACAAGCCCCTCAAGTGATTATTATGCTATGGAGAGGTGCACTCTACAATTAAAAAGGAATGATATTGAGGCAAGTTTCCAGTAAAAATTGCTTCTGCTGCAGGAGCCAACCCCCAGGAGCTTGTAATGGCCGAAGTACAACAATTAGAGCAACAATGTAAATAATGAGAACATGGATTTTAACCCACAGACTAAAACATAAGTCCATATTGATAAAGCAAAAGGATTGCACAAATTCTTCCTTACTAAAGAATTCTAACTAAGAAATGTAGAGAGAGAGAAATAGGAAATCACCATTAGGCAAATACCACAGTAATTATTGCAGATAAGATCAACTCATGCAGCTAAAATTGAGGGATAGAAGTTTGAGGGGAAGGAAAGGATCTTTGGATCATCTTAAAGTATCTCTCCTGAGGCATTTATTAATTACAAAGGGAAAGATTATAACTTTGTGAAGAAATTGGCAAGCGTCACCTTAACCAAATAATTAAGGTTAACACCAGGAATAAGAAAATTCGACATCACGACTGTGCAGTGGTTATACAAGATGCTAGTTTCAGTGGAAGCCGGATGAGGGATAAAAGCGAACTTCAGACTACTCTTCTCAGCTTTCCTGTAATTCTAAAACTCATTCAAATAAAAAAATGTTTAAAAATTGCTAAGCAGTCTCTTGATTCGGTATCTGTCAATTCTCACATATTTATAAATCACAGACAAAGGTAATCATGAAAGCAACAAAAATCGACCCTCTGGCTCTAGGAGCGCAGAATTCTAAAAGGAATTCCCTCTAACTGATACTAAATTAAGAAACCCGCTTGGTAGCCAACAAATGCTTAACCACTAAAAAAGAGAGCGAGCAAACTGATCGTCCTGAAAGGGGGAAGACCCATTATCACTTTTCCCATCACCTGCAGCTGGCTCAGAAACCCAAGGTCTGTTTGAGTCGCAAAGCTGGAGAGCCGGATCTCTGAGAGGGTGCAGGTTTCCGAGGGAGCAGGAGTTTTTAGTTTGGGCAGGTGTTTCTGAGGTCCTCTGCTATCTGCCTGAAACACAGCGAGGCTTTGGCGCACTGAAGGCTCCAGAGCTCGGCTGCTCCTGTGATGGTGGGGTGCCCGGCTCATCAGCTTTTTAGGGCAGAGCCCTCAGGGTGGTGGTGAAGAGCCACCCTAAATGTTAGAGGCAGCCAAGCTTCCTCAGACACCTTCAGCATCCAGTATCATGGAAGGGGCCTGAACTGTAAAACAAACAAACAAAAAAACCAAAAAACCAAAACAAAACAAAAAAAACAAACCTTGGCAAAGATACCAACTTGTCTGTGATCACACGTGAGACATCCCGAAGTTACTGAAAAGTGCTAATAATGGTAATGGATGGTAAATGCTGGTGATAACCAGTGCCATATAGTTTATTTCTGTACTCCTGGCATTTGGTAAAGACTCAATAAATGTTAACTATTATTTTTATTGTTATCCCATTTGCACCCTCCGGCTAGGGAAATCTGATCAAACACTGCTAAAACTAGGTCTAAGTTATTAAAACTGTTTTCCAGGTGCTGCGTGAGCTGAAGGAAGCAAGGGGGCAACCATGAACAGGGGGTCCAAATCAGGGTGTTTTTCTAGTTTTGTATTAACTTGGACCTGCAGTCGCTCCTCTCTGAGCCTCTTTTCTGTATACGTGGGGGGAGTTTGTAAACACCAAGACTCCTTTCAGCCTTTGCGTTCTTGTTCTTTCACTCCAAATTCTTTAAACGCTTTCATTTCACTAATTTTTGGACCTGGTTACACAAGTTCTTGACCCTCTGCTAAATATCAATAGAAGGTAGAATGAACTCATTAGAAATGCAAATTCTCAAACCTGGCAGTGCAGCTGCTGAATCAGAAACTCCTGAGGATTCTGATGCTGGATAAACCTTGAGAACTGCAATTCTTGAATATTCTCTCATTTTTCAAAGAAGAAAACTGATGTCCTAAAATGAGCTGTGAATTGCCTAAAAGTCTCAGGAACATGTTACTGTCAGAGCAAGATCTGAATCCAGATTTACTTATTACCCCAAAGAGGAACAATGATAGAACAGCTAACATTGAATAAGCCTTTCCGATACGTCAGACTGATGAATGCTCAACACAGACATCACACTGATTCTTGCACAAACTTTATTAGGAAATATTAATTTTTGGATTCAGATCATAAACTGAGGTTTACAGAGGTGAAGCAACTCTCCATTAGTGAGCTACAGAGTTGACAGTCGAGGAGTCCAAATTGGGGCTCAGTTAGCAATGGTCTACAAACTCCATGCTGAACCTTTTCATTATCATGCCTACAAATCATGTTTGTTTGTTTGTTTGTTTGTTTAAACTACAACCATGATTCTTATACTGGTTACACACACTCCAAGAGAAAAACAAAGCCAGAAAACAAAACAATTGCTAGTCTAAATGCTAGTACTATTGTAGCTTTGGTTTGTAACTCCAAATCTTGTTTTCTACATAATTTAAGAGGCTAATACATTTAAAGGAACTAGCTTGTGTTTTGGGGGCACATAATGTATGAAGATATAATTTTGTGGCATTAACCACCAAAAAGGGGTAGGGATGGAGCTAAAAAGAAGGAAAGTTTTTGTATGTTACTGAAGTTAAGCTGGTATAAATTCAAATTAGAGTGTTAAAATTTAGGATATTACATGTAATCCCCATGGAAACCAAAAGAAATGGCTATAATATAAACAAAAAGGAATGAAAAAGAAATTTAAACATTTCACTACTAAATAAATAAATACATTCATACATATATAAAGACAAACAAAAAACCCCCACTAAACACAAAAAGAGGTATTAATGCAAGAAATGAGGAGCAAAACAGCTATAAGGCATATAGAAAACAAAGCGCAAAATGACAAAAGTCCTTCTTATCAATAATCACTTTAAATGTGAATGGATTAAACTTTCCAATCAAAAGATAGCTTTTGACAGAATAGATAAAACACACGCTCCAACCGTATGCAGTCTACGTATGCAGTCTACAAAAGGCTCCCTTTAGATTCAAAGACACAAAAAGATTGAACACAAAAGAATAGAAAGATATTCCATGCAAATAGTACCTTCATGTTATGTATATTTTACTACAATAAAAGTTTTCAGAAAAAAAAAACTAGAAGAGATTTCTAAAATCTTAATGCCCAGGCTTTGTCCCATACCAACTAAATAAAATTCCAAAAGCCAGTGGCTCCTCGCTCTGGATGGAGAGTTGTACAACCTGGTAAACTTTTAAAACATACCAATACCTGAACCCCATCTCTCCAAGATTACCGTTCAATTATTAGGGGTGATGCCTGCATTTGGTGTTAAAACAAACACACACACTCCTTAGTCTATTTTGTTATGATTTGTAAGGGCACCACTTCCAAAATCTCAATGAACTATTCCCTTTCTGGCCATTTCCTTCTATATTTTCAGCTTACTCCCCTTCATGGCCCCAACCCTAGACCCACTAGGATCTCCATCCATTGGTACCTATCATCACGTGGGTACATCCATCACCACCACCACCACACACATATACCCCTCTTCACTTTCCTCGCTGCACAGCTTAGAGTCCATAGACCATTACTGGCACACCTTGGAAGTCTGGTGGGTTCAGTTCCCAGCCCACCCCAATAAAGTGAGTATCACAATAAAGTGAATCAAATAAACTTTTTAGTTCCTTGGAGCATATAAAAGTTATATCTACACTACATTGTTGTCTATTAAGTGTGCAATAGCATTACATTTAAAAAAAATAACACACATACCTTAATTTAAAAATACTTTATTGCTAAAAAAATGCTACCCAGTATCTGGGCCTTCAGGGAGTCATCATCATTGATCACAGGTCGCCATAACAAATATAATAATAATGACAATGTTTGAAATGTTGTGAGAACTATCCAAATGTGACACCGGGACATACAATGAGCAAATGGTGTTGGAAAAATGGTGCTGGTAGACCGGATCGGAGGAGGGTTGCCACAAACCTTCAGTTTGCTTAAAAAAAAAAAAAAAAGAAAAAAAGCAATAGCTGCAAAGCCCAATAAAGCGAATGCAATAAAACGAGGTATGCCTGTATCATAAATGCTCCCATGCATTATGATCTACTCCCTTGCCCCTCTCTTCCTCCTTCTTCTGTGCCTCAAAAAACTCCACACCTGATTAAATCCAATTACTTTCAGATTCAACTACGCTCCAACAGCTGGATTTCATCGGGGGACAGCACCAGCCACGTTGACTGGTGACTGGCCTCACTTTGTATTTATGATAGCGAATCTCAAGTGGACCTTCGGCACTGGCAGGCAGCCCGACAGCTGATTCACTCCCCAGTCCTGCACGTGGCCAGCTAACCCTCTTACCTCGCCCTTCAAACTTCTAGCACACCTTGGTCTCCACGACGCACTCTTAGTTGATGACCTGGCTTCTCATTTCGCTAAGAAAATAGAAGTGATCCAAAGACCGTGTCCTTCCTTGCTCACCACCAACCTTCCACAAGGCCTGCCTCTGCCCCTTTACGCTCTGCCTTTCTTCCCGTTATGGTGGATGAATGGTCTGTGCCCCAATGTAAGAAAAGTATTCCCTTCCACTTGTTGTCTGGATTTCTTCCTAAGCTGTCACTCAAGGACTTTGTTCTTAGAATTTCCTCCTTTCTCTAGAGTATCACTGATTTCTCTTCCCTGTGGTGCATTGCAATTGGCACAAAAATATGCTGTAATATTTTTATTAAAAAATCACTCTTTTGATTCCACATGCTTTCAGAGCTACTAAATCATTTCTTGGCTCTGCTATAAAATAAAACTTGAAAGTGTTTTCTATATTGACTTTTTCCATTGCTCTCTCTCCCATTCTCTCTCAAAATGACTTAGATGAAGCTTCACCCCAACACCCTCCCCAGTCTCCTCTCCACTGAAACTCTGTCAAGGTCAGCAGTGACCCTTATGCTGTGAATCTAATTGTCAATTTTCAGTCTGTATCTTTCTTGATTTCTGAAAAGCATTTGGCAAAGCTGGCCGTCCTCCTCTTGAAACATATTTTTCTCTTGGCTTCTGGTAAACCAAAATTCTCTTGTTTTATTTTTATTTCACTGTCCTTTATTTCTCAATCACTTTTGCTGGATTCTCCTGTCTTCTACCATCTAAATTTGGGAGGCATTGGGTCTCTTCACCTATCTTCTCTAGCTACACTTATTCCACAGGTTTTTCATCTAATGCAATGGAGTTAAGTACCATTTACAAGCTTGATGACACTCCCACACTGATTTCTCCAAGCCCAGCCTCTTTTCTGAACTCTGGACTCCATCTCTAGCCACTTTTCATGCTTTCATACTGCCTCCTGGCTATTGAACAGGCATTTCAAAGAGCATATTCAAAGTTAAATATTTTGCTTTTCCCCATAAATATGTTCTTCTTAGTACTTTCCAACTTACTTTATGGCCAGACTATTAGCCCAGATGCCCAGATAAAATCTACAGAGATATCACTGATCTTTCCCTTTCTCCTGCTCTTCAGATCTAATTCATGAGCAAATGCTTCCTATTCTAGCTTCAAAATATATCCCAAATCTCTTACCAGTCAGGCTCATCTTCAAGCCCTATGTTTCGAAACAGCTTTATTCCCCCATTAGCGTCTCATCCTGAGCAATACTGATGTGGTTTTGGTATCATCCTGGCTTTGCCATTTCCTCTGTGTTTGGCCTAAGGCAAATCACATCACCTCTAGAGTAAAATTTCCAGAATTCAAATATGTGTGTGTGTGTGTGTATATATATATAAATATATGTATATGCATGTGTGGCGTGTGTATATGTGTATGTATGTGTGTATGAAAGATAGATACATACACACACACACGTACATACATGCATATGGATAGATCCCAAATATGACTTCCCACCACCTTTACCACTATCCCTCATATTCAATCCACCATCATCTTTTGTCGGTAATTGACAAATGCTCTAAATTTGTCTCTCTGCTTCCCCTCCTGTCTGTCTCTGTCTACCCCCAACCCAAGCAGCCCTAGGAATCCTTCTGAGACGTAAGTCACATCATGTCGTGTCCTGCTCATATGCCTGCAGTTACTTCCCATCACACCTGGAATAGCATCCAAAGACCTCACGGTGATCTGCAAGCACTTCGTGAGCTTGGCTCTGCCTTTCTTTCCTGCTCCCTCTTCCCCAGCTACCTCGGCTTCTTTTTTTGTTCCACTAATTCATCAGACAAGGCCCTGCCTCAGTGCTTTGCAATGGCTATTCCCTTTGTCTGGAATACCCTTCTCTCATCAGTCTGCATTACTGAGTACCTCTCTTTATTTGGGTTCCCTCTCAGATGCCACCTCCTCATAGAAGTCTTCTCTATTCACTTGGGTTGTGCTAGAGAAGGCTTGTGTCAGATTACAAGAAGGAACTGTGAGCCAATCCATGTCTTCCCATCTCTGCATTCAGTGATGTCATGTTGGTAGCCAAAATCACCCATAGTGGGAATGTTTATACTGCAAAATCAGCAAAGGCTACAAATCAGACCCCCTCCTCTTTTTTTCCCCTCAGGGCACACAACGCTATCTAAAATAACACATCTTTTAGGTCATTGCATGGCTTCAGATTTCTCCACAACACCTGTCTCTAGCACTGTTAAAATCGATGTAAGTGTTTATTTTATTTCCCCTTTTGAATGTAAGTGCCATGAGGGCAGAAACTTTGCTGACTTTGTTCACCATTATATCTCCNCCCCTCAGGGCACACAACGCTATCTAAAATAACACATCTTTTAGGTCATTACATGGCTTTAGATTTCTCCACAACATCTGTCTCTAGCACTGTTAAAATCGATGTAAGTGTTTATTTCCCCTTTTGAATGTAAGTGCCATGAGGGCAGAAACTTTGCTGACTTTGTTCACCATTATATCTCCAATGCTTGGAACAACGCATGGCAGAGTCAATGATTAATTAGTATTTGTTTGTTAAAAAAATTGTGAACATAATACTTGTACTTGAAAGGTTGATATTTGCGAATTGCTTGCAGTTATATTGTCAAAACTTTTTACTCATTTCTTTCCTTTCTCGCAGTTTCTATGCTCCCAGGATGGAGTTAATTGTCTTCTCTTCCCAAGATCCAAATAACCTTGCAAGTCAGTGACTGATGAGGACTCTCAAAGCCAGCCTCCTTAGCTCTCCAACCCAAAGCTCGTGATCTTTGCAACCTCTAACATGACCACATCCCTTAATGTTCTGACCTACCTCTCTGCCAACTGAGTTCCACCCATGAAGCCCAGCCACAGTCTTTTGTGACATAATTCTTTCAATCTATATTCTGATATGATTCATGTCTCATGAAGGAAAGGAAAGGGACCCATAAAGAGAAAGAAGCAAGGAAGGATGGAGAAGATGGAAAATACACTATGCAATTAAAAAGATTAGTCTGCTCCATTTTGTTTTGGACTGAGTTTTATAATTAAGCTGAATGTGTTCCTCTTATTTTCCAACATATACCTCCCCCTCTCAATTTTCTATATCATCTCTCTGCCTTTCTGGGAAAAGTCCTTCTGTGGTATAGCATCTTTGTTTTAAAAGCTGTTGGCCTAAAACCGATGCTGTTGAGCTGTTTCTGTTAATGGGCTTGATGTGCGCGGGGAAGAACGGCAAGGACTCTCCTGCTACCAGGCTCGAGTTGTCTGTTTCATTACAGGGGCTTGCAGACAATCAATACAGAGTAGGGCTAAGATGTATTAAGGAAAATAACAAAGCATGTTTGGATTCCCTTGTATCGTGTCAACAGAGCCAGTAATAGCTGAGCTTTTCAGAAATGGACCTGTACCCACAAATGACCACACAGTCGTAGACATTTGACTGTCAGAGGCTAAAATGCAGAGAATGGCATTGAAATCATCATGGTATCCTGTCTTTCTGCTTCGTTCTAAAAAAGGTGACATGTAAGAAATTAATTTATTACATTTAGCATAATTTTATCAATATGAAGGGAAAGACTTTTTTTAATTCTCATAATTATTTGACAGGAAATGCAGGGGATTAGTCTCCTCAAAACTGAATTGCGAGACAATGAATAAATTGTACCGCCGTTTCTTTCTCCTGTCATCCCTCCTACGTCAGGAATGGTCTCAAGGTTGAACAGGTGTTTTCATAATAGACTGGAATTTGCTTTACAATATATTCCTGAAAGTGTCTTTTCGAGGGACTTCAAGCTGAGACCCACACGGTAAGGACATCAAACTGAGAAGTTGCTGATGTAAAGGAGGGCTGCCTTTGGGCACAGGTGAAGCAAGTGACAGCCCGGGGTCCTGATCACAAGAGTGCTGAGAAAGCTCTCCTGTCTCGACTCCTCCTCCGCTTGGCTTGGGAAAGTCTCAGATTACCTCAAATTTAATAATAGGAGATTTCCCTTTGACTTAAGACTCTGAAAGTATCCCTCACAGATAGGTTACGTTCCTTCCTTGTGTGTATTTGTGTGTCTGTATGTCTATCTATGTGACTATCGATGTGTCTGTGTGTGCGTATGCTGTGTGTGTGTGTGTGTGTGTGTGTGTGTGTGTGTGTATCTATCCTTTTTCAGAAGGAGTTTTTGATTTTAGGAAACCAGATTGGGGGGGCCTTGAAGACTTTGACGTCTGTTTCTGTGTGTGTGTGCGTGCATGTGCGTGTGCGTGTGCGTATACATGTCTCTGTGGATGTGTGCATGTGCCTGTGCCTGTGTGTGCATGCTGANTGTGCGCGTGTGCGTGTGCGTGTGCGTATACATGTCTCTGTGGATGTGTGCATGTGCCTGTGCCTGTGTGTGCATGCTGATGTGTGTGTGGTTTGTGAGTGTGTTTGTGAGTCTGTGTATATGTGTGTGTCTGTGTGCTGGTGTGTATGTGTGTGTGTGCACACGCGTGCATGCTGGCTTGTCTGTGAGCGCCTGGGTCAGTCCCTTCTCTGGGAGCAGTTTTTGGACCCCAAAACAGGGTAGCTTGGGGTCCCCAGCAGTAGGATACGGGCGGGGAACAAAGAGAGCCTTTAAAGGTGGAAAGGTTTTCAGGATGTGGGCTTCAGGAGGCTGGGAAGGGCTGTGCCCCAGACAGCTTCTCCATTTCCTGCCTTTGCCCACATTAGCCCTGACAGGGTCTTTCAGACTATATTTTTAAAGATTTCATTTATTTATTTATTTATTTATTTATCTATTTACAAAAGAGCATGTGCGCAGGCGTGCAAAAGCAGGGGNCTATCTATTTACGAGAGAGCATGTGCGCAGGCGTGCAAAAGCAGGGGGAGGGGCAGAGGGAGAGGGAGAGGGAGAAGCAGACTGCCCGCTGAGCAGGGAGCCTTAGGCGGGCCAGGACCCTGGGATCAGGACCTGAGCCTGAGCCAAAGGCAGACGCTTAACTAACTGAGCCACCCAGGAGCCCCTCATTCAGATTCTTTAAACAGTTATTTTCTAAGCTTCTATTTTTAGTATGATTGACTCTTCTTCCTAAGACAGCAAAGACCAAATGAGTTAAGAATATTCTAATCAGTGGTTGTGCCTCAATTCAGGAGGTTTCCCTAAATATGCTGACTTTGTATTAATTGTTGCTTTAGAGAGAGTCCCTTTCTGACCACCCGACCTCAAACAGCCCCTCACCCCTTCCTGCATCCTGCTGCACTTTTCATTCTCCATCATCACCATTTGATATTTGGTTTGTGTTTCGATTGTGTATTGGGAGTGTCTGCCCACCAGCGTGTGAGTTCCACAGGGAAGCGTGGTGCAAGAAGGAGTCCTGGTGGAACCTCCTGCGACAAACTTACCCCAACTTCCCTCCCTAATCCCGAGGGGCCTGGAAAGGCCCAGGATCAGGCATCTCTACTGGCGGGGGAGGACTCTTAGGATAGCTCCACGGCATTACGTCAAGGGTCAGGGAGTCCAAGAGGTTTTGCGGGAGCAAGAGGAAGACAGAGGATGAAGACACCCCAAGACATGCTTTCTCTCTATGCTCTAGAGGAGACACTTAGAGAGACTGAGGAACACAGTAACCTGTTTTATGGGGGGCTCCGCAGTCAGGCTCTCCGGAATTTAATACTGATGCTTACAGGCTATATGGATGACTTTGGACAGGGTTTTTAACTTCTCTGCTTCTCAATTTTTTATCTGTAAAATGATGTAAATATCTGTAAAAAAACAAGGACAAATAACACCCCTATTTGTTTGTTCTTAGAAGAGAATGATTTTTTATATGCACATAAACTGATGTATATATATATAGAGAGAGAGATGCAGATGGGCTTGGGAATCTATAAGCACTCAACAGAGCTGCCGTCAATGTTGTTGTCATTAATACTATTATTACCACTGCTCAAATATGTAATTGTAATCCTGCTGCTACTCCCATCAGACCCCATAGGCTTCTTGGGCCTACAGAAATAATTTATTAGNGATGCAGATGGGCTTGGGAATCTATAAGCACTCAAGAGAGCTGCCGTCAATGTTGTTGTCATTAATACTATTATTACCACTGCTCAAATCTGTAATTGTAATCCTGCTGCTACTCCCATCAGACCCCATAGGCTTCTTGGGCCTACAGAAATAATTTATTAGCTTTTTAATTCAATTTATGAACTATACTGAGGCTCTATTGTACAAGGTACAGAACTAAATGCTGTGGAAAAATTGAGCATAAAGCAAACATTGCCTGACATCTATGTATGATCCAGTGGGGATGTAAGACATACAAAAATACAAACCCAACCAAAGCAAGGCACCATTTGATAAATATTATAGGAGAGAGGCAAACAAAGGACACTGGGACTACAGAAGACAGAGAACGTTCAATGGGGGTTTGTTTCTGCATTCAGACCCAAATTAGGGTGGTGAGAGAGGACCAACAGGAGGAAAAAGATGGAAGAAAAAGACATTTCAGAGACAGAGCCGCAGATCCTTTGCACAGGAAGATAGAGGAAAGAAACGCGGAGAACAACTCTCATGTTTTGAGACTGGAAATCTGGGAGAAGGTTAACAGAAAATAAGCAATCACAACAAATCTGAAAAAGCTTGTTTGGGAAGAAAAAGGATGTTTATTCATCCAGATGGGTGCTAGACCAAACATTTACAAGCACATTCTCAATCGAACTTCTGCTTTGGTTACGTTCTTCCCGACAAGACCATAGAAATACGGGGTCATATTTGTTTCGTATCCATATCAGCTTCAACGTTCAACCATCATTCTGGCACTGATTTTTCTACTCCGATTCTTCTGCCCACTGGGACTGTCATCGATGAGCGCATTTCCTCGCGGTGAGAGCTAAGCACGCTTTGTCAATTAAAATCAACTTCTCCCACACTTCTTCCTAGTCAAACTCAAAGACATCCGTAACCTCACCAAACCCGAGGTAACCAGTGAGGCATTTTAAAGCCGATCAAACCATGCTTGCCGTAGATCTTCCCTATTGCCTGGGTAACAGGTGTTTGTATGGCTGTGATGTATTGGAGAAAAATGTGTACTCAGCAGCTCTTGTACTTCTATCTCCCACTGTGTTGTGTGCTAGTGTTAATATTTTGGCCTAGAACAGAAAACATATTGCAGAAGGACACTCAAGCTAACTTTTCTTTAACTACGCTGTTCATCTGAGGGCACCTGGGTGACTCAGTCGGTTAAGTGTCGGACTCTGGATTTAGCCTCAGGTCATGATCTCAGGTTTATGGGATCCAGTCCTATCTGCTTCTCCCTTTCCCTCCCCTCTTCCCTCCTCTCCACCGCCCCATCCTTTCTCTCCCTACAAATCTCTAAAATAAATAAAGCTTAAAAGAAGTTGTTCATCTGGACTAATTATTTTCATGTTTGAAACAGAACAAAGAGCACATTGCAGAAAAGTGACAAGAAGTCACACTGATCTGCACATGCCTTTTGGGCTCTGATTAAGGAAAACGGGGGCCCCTGGGAGTACTCATCCCTGTGTGCTAGCATCATAGGATATTAGTTCTAGGGGTAAAGCCTGATCCCACAATTCATAGATCGGAAAATGGGGTGGGATGGTGAAATTACTGACAGAAACTATTCTTACTATAAGTGAGTTAGGGGGAGCACCGTGACTACAGTCAGGATTTCTTGCACTCTGGAAATATCACTACCAAAAGAGAGAAACGTGAGGAAAAGCAAAAGCCATGGAAGGCAGGGAGGGACAAGGGAACCAGTTATTTGGAAAGATCTATGCATTCCTCGCCAGGTTCCAAGTGTGGGTGTGGCGGAGACAAGATGGTGACCCCAGACCACGGAAGACCTCAGGACACCTTACTGTGTGCTAGGGCAAGGAATCCCACCAGAATCCTCCAGTGGGCAAATGGTTGGTCCCCTTGTGGAGTAAGGGATGTAAGTTGGGAAAACCGACTGGGTAACTTAACTGTTTTTCTACCAACTTTTACAGCAATCCGTGTCCTTCTCAAGCCTTCTTTTCAGAATGTGTGGACTGGCCAAAGCATCTGTTCACTGTGCAGTTTCGGTGTTTTCTCAAATTGAGGTGGCAAATTGGGAGTTCTGGGAGTATCTGTTAAAGACCTTTTCCACCCCTGAATTAATGGATCTGAGAGAAGTCACGTCAAGGCTCTCTGTCATTTCCCCAGAGGAGGTGAATGCAGAGGCACACCCCTGTCTGTGGCAGCAGCCTTCACCCCTTATTCTTACTCTTCCATCAAACTGCCATTCCTCTTCCCTTCCCTGACCGATTTGAATGTGGTCTCCAGCATTAGCTTCTAGGACATCCCCTCTCCCTCTGCAGACAGGGTTGTTAGGAAACCAAGAAGATCATGGGAAAAGGAGGCCATGTCTACATGTAAGTTTCACCAGTGCCCCCAGTATTTTTTTTCCCAGGACCTCCTCATTAACCTTCAAATGATCATGGACATAAAAACCATGTGTGAAGGTAGGTTGAGCCTCTTTGGGGCACACACAGCAACGTAATAGAACACAGCTGTTAAGTATCAGTATCTGTAAGGATGAAAAGACCTAACTATTTAGGCATTTGGGGGGCTGGCTATAACTATAGTCTCCTCTTATTGAGGAGGACAGCAGTTACTTTTTCTTTCAGATTAATGCTTTCTAATTCCCAGTCTACTTCAGTGTAATGCACAGGAGATCATTCCGGGATAAATAATTTCTAGAGACATTAACCCCCCTTAACGTCTCTTCCTGTGATAAAAACGAAACAGCCTATACCTTGACAATGATGTTCTTTTGTTTAAAGCAGAGCCGCGTAATTCGCTTAGATGTGGATTTTAGTTCTGTATAAGGGAAAAACCAGACTAGCTGCTTAATTCAACATCAGGAAAACGATGAAACTGGTTTGTTCTCTCTCTGTGGATGGAAATTTCCTATTTATACCTGTGATTATTCTGGCTGGCTCACTTGATCACTTCCAGGGGTAACAGAAACAGCAAAGGGCAGGTTTGCGGCATTGGTGAGCTCTTCTAATTAAACACTAAATCAGTTTATTACTCTATTCTAGGCGCCAGGATTTTATATACTTAGCTTTTCTTCTCCATGTTTTCCAAGTCAGAATTCCATGTTGTTTCTGAGCTTTCTCACACTACCCACCTGGATTCTGTAGACCATTCAGCTGTCAACCTTCCCTTACGGTGGATTAACAAAGGCCACAATTCTTTGTCACTCCTCTCATGGAAGTGAGTCCATTCTCCTATCTTTGAATCCAAGCTGGCCTTCTGACTTGCAAGTCTTTCAATATCCTTTCTGAAAATAACTTTGGCCTGATCCACAAGTTCACGGACTACCTGTTCTTCCATGTTACCACAGGCAATGATTTTACTATTTTCTACCAGTACCTAAAAGGGTCCTCTTTTCTCCAACTTCCAAAAACAATTTTCCTGCTGAACTTCTTGCCTTCACCAGGTCTCCTCAAGGCCCTTCCAGCTGCCACTTGTTACCAGTCCCAAAGCCAATGCCACATATTTATTTTTTTGTCATGGCTGCACCCTCCTTCCAGTACCAATTCTGTTTCAACTATTTATTCCTATATGGAACAAACCACCCTAAAACTTGGCTACTTAAAATAGCAACTTTTAAAATTGTCTTTCACAAATCAGTGGGTTGATAGATCCAGTTGGGTGGCTCCTTTGCACCATGGTCTCATATGGGAGCTTGGTTGGGCCAGAGACTGCAGCATATACCTCTTCTCCCCCACACCTCCCCACACACACCTCTAGCTGGCAGGTGATGCTGATTGTCAGTTGGGAACTCAGCTGGGATTGTCTGCTGGGGCACTTATATGTGGCCTTTCCATATGGCTTGGGGATCCCCGGTCTTCCGGCTGGGATCCAAGAGGAAGTAACCCAATGCTAAGAGGGATAAAGTGGAAGATTCCAATGCTCTTAACTTGCTAGATCTGGAACTATCACAGCATCCCTTCCAGAACATTCTATAGATTAAGGCTTAAACAATCACAGTTTGAGGGAATGGAAAATAAACTCTACTTACTGGCAGAGAATTTGTAGCTCTGCTTTAATTGGCTCTAACCTTCAGATGTTATTTTCCTTGTGGGCACTTTTTCTAATTTTACCATACACTTTCTTGCTATGCGTGCTCTCCTTTTCTACATTATCAATCCAGACACTCCCTCCCCCCACACCTGCTATGTTCTTAGATCATCTGCAAGACTTATATCATCTGGAAACATAATCAGTCACTAATTCTCTAAATATGAGATTACATTAAAATATGTTGGATATGGATAAAACAAAACTGTGGCCAGCTGATAATTGTTGAAGCCAGGTAATGGAGGCATGGGGGTTTGCTATGCTGGCCTCTCTACTTTTGAGCATATTATACATTTCCAATGGTTAAAATTAAGAGAGGGGAATAATATTAGGGATTGGGGTGTACTCTGAAGTAATAATCTTGGGGTAGCCCCTAACTCACTGGCAGCACTCTTAGCAGCTTAATAACTTTTTAAACGAGCTTTCAAACTCCCGGAATACAAGTCATATAGACTTAGTCACAGGAAACCTAATTAAATGCCTGGATTTACTTGGTTTTGATAATTTAGGACTCACTGAAAGTATATGATTGTCAAAGCTCTAGGAGGCAGAGCTGTGCAGTAACAGAGAGTAACAGAAATACTTGCAATAACAAAAAATGTCTGATTCAGACTTCATTATAAAGGCTAAACTTTGAGCTATTTTATACATAGAGACTTAGAATGACCTTCATAAGATGCAAGACTTGATATGTGTTATTTATCTAACACGCTTAAGAATAGCACCTGGCGCATCCTAAGTACCGTGATAGTATCATCTGTTGTCATTATCGGCAGCAGCAGAAGCAGCAAGAAGTAACCTGGCTGAAACTGGCCAGTGCGACTTGGATGGGACTCTAATTATTTTTGGATGTGGTAGTGGAACAACAGAGGACACAGAACAAGAACAGTGACTAAAGAACACCCAGCCTCAAATAAGGACACTCATGACCCTGCGAACTCCATCCAAGTCACAGGGATGAAGTGTAGTAGGTAAGCCCAGACTCCACTGCTGTGATCTCTACCTGCCAGCTGTGGTCTGTTTAGCTCGTAAAGCTTACAATGTCAACAGAAAAATTAATTGAGAAGAATCACATCAACACTGAGAGTCACTGACCTGTATCTCCAAAGAGCTATATGTCCTTCGGGCTCTTGCTGAACCACAGGTTTGCCATTGCCCTTGGATAGTTTTCTCTTTTGACTTCATCACCCCTGCTGGTGACTTGATGGGAGCAGAAGCCCAGAACATTACAGTTATTTTCTTTTTTATAGTTGTTTATTGATTCTCTCCTCTATTAGAATACAAGTCCCATTATGTCAGAGCCAATCTCTGGCTTGTTCTCCATAAGACCTCTGATACTTAGACCAGTGCCTGACATATTTGCTAAATGATCCTGTGAAGAATGACTTATAGTTTACTAATGTCCTGACTTCAAGAAACCACTTTGGGTAATAGGCTTCCAAACTGGTTGGATAAAATCTATACTTATTCACCATCTTGATTTCCAAAGTTGATGATAGATATCATCTTCCAAACCGTTACCTGAATGGGGACCATTTATATTTGGATACTCTTCACCTTACAAATTATCAAGTAGAGTGTGATCAGTTGAATGGCTTCATAATTTATCCTGGCATGGGCTTTGCTTATTTTACAAGAAAATATGACTGTATCTTACAAGGACTCTACTCCAAGTATTTAACCTCAAGATTAGAAAAATTCACATCAGTTAATATCTGGTATATATCCAAAATTAAGTCATGAAATACATGTATATTAAATTACTCTTCTATCTTTCTACCTTCATTCACACAACCAAATATTAATAGGTTACTGAAGTCATTAAATAATTAATCTAGGTCTATAATGAAACACAGCTATGAATATAGTTTGAAAAAACTATTAAAAATCCAAAGCATGGCACAGCCTTTTAAAAACATGCTAGCAACAAATTTTATATAAAATTCATTGCCATTATTTTAGGCTGCCCATAGCTCTTAATACTAACTACTGGTAGTATTTTTATAGTATTTTATAGTTTGAAAAAAGACTTTCATACAGTCATTGCCCATTTGGTCTTCACAATAACCCCACAGCTAATGCATTGTTTCTTTTCTAATAAAACTGTACCTCAGGGATAATTCTTCTGTTCTTCAGATGAAAAAACTGAGCACTGAGTTTCTTAGTTGACGTGTCCTAAGTCGTGAAGCCATTAGCATTCTTACATATTCAAATATAAAAAGTTCCCAGGTATCTTAATTCCATGTAATACACATGTATTTTTTTTAAGATGTATTTACTTATTTTACAGAGAGAGAGAGAGTGGAGGGGCACAGAGAGAAGGAGAGAGAGTCCTCAAGCAGACTCCCCGCTGAGCGCAGAGCCTGACGCGGGGGTTCTATCCCAGGGCCCTGAGATCATGACCTGGGTCGAAACCAAGAGTTGGACACTTAACCAACCAAGACATCCAGGCACCCCTGTAGTACACATTTTTGAAAACATCACTGTGTGCATGTTATCAGACCGTCTACATATCAAGAGAGACAAAGGGGATTCTAAGGTTACTGTCACTTAGAAACAAATACCGCTTGGACTAAACAGGGTTAAACACAGCTTACTCCTTAGAACCTATGGAAGAAGGGAGACCTCCTTCCTCTGACTCCATTTTTTTCTTTCTGAATGAGGTTTTAATCACCCCTCCCCTCCAGATTAATTCACATCTGTTCCTGACGTAATGCTGTGGGTCAGCCTGGGTTCTGTCAAAATGAAGGCAGTATTACCAAATCCCAAATTACAGTATGTTTTACTAACCAGTTTTATAGACTAGACATTTCAGGCAGGCAGAGAGGAATTCCCACTGAACTGGAGGGTAGCGGAGTCTCCAGAACAGGCTACTGGTTCTGCCTGGCTCTGCCTTGCCTCCCGCCTCCACCCACCCCGAAGACAAAGGAACAGGAGAAATATGGTGAGAGATGAAATCATGACACTGACCTTCTTGATTTTAATTTCCCCTCACTTGTGGGAAACAGCAGGTAGATGCCATGACCTTTGACTGTGTCGTAGCAAGGGGTTCGAATCTAAAAATAAAACCTTCTTAAAGACAGAAAACTAATGTCCGGACAGTAAGAAAGTGAGAATAGAGGAAGAGAAGAGAAGACAAAGTCACTTTTCTGCTTTTCTTTTGTTTATTTTAAGGCTGGTGCTTTAGGAAATTCTACAGAATTAATATAAACGTTCTATGCAGTTGAACTTGTCCATTTTTTTCCTGGCTTTACTTAGCAACATCACATCAAAAGATGCTATTTTATTTCTTATAAAACCCCTGTCAGCTTAGTCACCATTCTGGGGAAATAACTGAAAACCAGTAAGTGAAGCAGAAGGAAATTAAGGGAAGATGCAAAACTACCAACATGATACAAAATGCAGGACATGGTCTGAAGCCTATTACAAACATGTTTATTCATGCATTAAAAAATCGTCCGTTCCTTTTTTTTTCCTGAGCATGTGTTTATGTTTGTGTGTAATAAAGGTCTGAGGATTATGACCTAACATCTATAGCTGCTACAATTTTGTTTGCTCATTCATCTATCTCTTGACACACCCCATGGTTACTGCATGGCTAGGATGTGTCAGGGACTTTTCTAGGCCCAGGCATGCATCAGAAGATGAGAGGGGAAAATTCTCGGCCTTCCTGCTCCTTCTATCATAGTGTAGAAAACAGAAAATTAATAAGTAAACAGGCATATGTGACCCAATTTCAGATGGAAATAAGTGCTATGAAAAAAAGGAAGCAGGATAAGAAGTTGCCATTTTAGGTCAAGTCAGGAAAGGCTGTCTGAACAGAAAACATTTGAACAGAGGGTGTAGACTCAGTCTGCTTGTTGGAGAACACCACAGAACTTTAGAGTTGGGTGAACGAGTGGACACAGCATGCTGATATTGATTGACAGGACCCAGGGCTGGATTCCTTAAACACCAGGATCTCCCCGGGTACCTCCCCTGGGAGAAGAAATTCATGATGAGAGAAATAATCTCTAACTGCAAAAACTCAACACAGGCAGTGGTTAGGATGGGATCGTTGAGCTCAGCATGGTGTTCTCTCACCCCACAGCCCCTCCTCTGGCTTAGCTGCCCAGGGGCTCCCTTATGCCAGAGTGCTTGGGAGATGGGCTACAGAAAGAGAGCTCTACCTGCCATGTCTCTAAAAATTTCTCTTTCACATCCACAGTAGGTAAAAGAAAGCATGACTTGTGTGGGGAAATTTTCTTTCATTTTATTTTGGTACCTGGAATAATTACCTCATTTAGCTTCAGAAGCAGCAAAGGCTGTCATCAGAGTAACATGGTTGTGGAAACATATCGGCCCTCTCTGACACCCCCTTGCTCTCCTTCTGTTCCCAGGACCCCTTTTTCCTGGAGGCAAGCCCATTCAGGGTGGGTCAGTGGAGCTAAATCCACTTTCTGTAATAGCAGCCATTTTTTTGACCCAGTCAAAAAGGAGATGCTTCAAAAAAATAATCAGAGAAGGATGGACATGTGATACAAACCAGACCTGTTAAAGTCTCAGCAGGATGTTTTTGTAGGAGCCATTAGGAAAATCGATCTTTTTCTAAGACAAATAAAACCAATTAGATATGGGTGTGGTGCTGTCAATTGCCATTCATGACTTCCCTTGGAGGGAGAGTGTGAAGAGGGAGAAAGACACAGTCACAATGGCATTTGAGAAACCCTGGATCCAGCTATATCCAAAGACTTATCTCCCCATACATGTTCCCATTACACCGATTGATATATTCCTAGGTTTTTTTCAGTGAGTTTGAGTTGGGTCACTGTCATGAACAATGGAAAAAGACCCACATAAAGAGAATCATGGAACCAGGTAAATGACAAGAAGTACGTCAGGGGGATCAGCTGCTGGCAAAAGTCAGCAGAATGGACCATACTGGAGAATAAAGGAAATGCTATAAGAAGGAGAGCCATGGCCATCTGAATTCATGTGTCAGAGGCCCCAGGAATGTCATGAAAATCACAAGAAATGGTGAGTGGCATTCCAGGTGCTCTGCTAAGAGCCTGCCACAAAGAATTATTGTAGTTTTGTTGTCTCTGTGAGATTTTACCTCTCAGATTGGTGGGACCTAGGCAACAAGAGTCCATATTGTTGCTTGAAAACACTTTTTGTTTGATAGTTCACATTTTCAGAGAGGGCCAGGAGCAAGTCATGGGGTATGACTTCCATTCAGCACACATTTAATGGGTGCCAATTTTGTGCTAGGTCTACGTGAGATGGGGGCTGGAACGACAACAGTAGGATTATGGGCTTCCTTTAAAGTTTACCAAAATGGTTGCCAGTATATCACGCCCCTTTGCCTTCCCTGAAAACTTAAGAAGGTGAAATCGGGTACCATGAGGTTGCTTTAGGGGAAACAAGACAACAGAAATATGAAACGCTTCCTGAAGACTGCATATGAAAGCGAGGAGGTAACTTTGATTAATTTTAGCTGAGTTTTGTGTGTGTGTGTTTCCTGGAGTATTTTTAGCACAGTCTGGAGACATCAGCTGTTCACCTCTCTTGCTCCGGAGGCAGTTCTGCTCACCTCCCATCCATGGCAACATGGCCACCACAAAATGGAGGAGCAGGGCCAGGCAATCCTGTGAATTACCCCTGCCCCTCCTGCCAGAGAAGCTCTGCCTCTCTTTCCTTGATGGAGAAATTGCCCTCTTCCTACAATGTCTTATAATAAATGACTTTGCTCGAACAAGAACACTGGTAATAATATTACATATCCTTTCCATGACAACACGTGGCGATGACATGAAAACGCTTCCATGAAGAGTAGCACAAGTCAGAGAAGAGACTCTTTGAACTCCCCTCAAATCACTTCCTCTCCCTCATCTCCAGATTTCCATCCTGGAGCTACCACCCTGCATGGAGTGTGTGGGGATTTGACGTAAAAACTGCACCTGGCAAAGCAACTGGCAGAGAAAAACATGGGTGATGGAATGGGGAAGATGTGACAACTTCTCTGGGGATAAATCCCTGGTGATTCTGAAGGAAGCATCTGGAGTCAAGAGGTTAATTCTGTGAGACAAAGTAGCACGTTCAGTTGGTACAGGATTCCTGCAAAAGGGGCAGGAGTAACCCATCTTCGTTTGGATTTGACTTGTCTAACTGTGCCTCTCTTTCCCCTCCACTTACAATCTTATACTTTTTCATGATGTGATTATCGCAACACTTGAGAAATCGTTTTGCTGCTCCCATTGCAACCAGGAGTGTGGTTCGTGGGGGTACTCCAGCCGTGTGACCAGCCACCTCAGAGAATGGAGAGGGCTCCCTCTTGTCTTCACTCTGCAAAATAGGAAAGAAGGAAAAGGTCTGAATGTCACGGAGTCCTCTCTCAAGAGGACGAAGAACAGAGCTTCTCCGAGTTTCCTACGGGCATGCGCACAGTTAATTTAAACACATTCAAATTAACAGACTGTGTTGACTGAAGGGTGCATTTCTCTCTGTTTTGGATAAAAACTAATTTAAATGTGGTGGTACCAGGCTGTGAGCACATTCCTACAATGAAGTAAACAAATGTTACTGCGTTCACTTAGGGAGTCTTGCCCAATTAGGTTGATTATAGTGATCACAGAGATGCATCCTGAATGCACGAGAAAGTAGTGATGCTCAGATTTGTTATATAATATTTATAGACTCCGCGGTAAAGCTTCAGACGAATTAAAATATACAATCTTGTATTTCCACGGACGAGGGGAATGTAATCCACATGTTTGCTAAAAGCAAGAGACAGAGCCAACAAATTCCCTGACATTTAAGTTGATAAGACCTTCTCTGAGAAATTGTAAACTCCTGCTGTAAACCTCTATTTTAAACAACAGCGAACAGCTTCCCTCTGTCACCTGGCAGTTTAACCCCAAATCACAATCTGGGCTTTGCTTGACTTTAGAAACTGCCTCTACCATTATTCTTTTAAGTGGATCAACTTATGAAAGCATACACTATATGAAAATAACCTATATGTTACATTGTATTCAGCCCCATTATTTTCTTATCATACCCAAAGTGTTATCAGTGAGCTGATTTACTTAGCTATCTCAAGGAGCAAGTATGGGTTTTACCCTGTTTCTGTGACAGTTTTAAAGGCTGTGTCAAGGTCACTAAAAAAAAAAAACACAATTTTTAAAACAGCTACTCATTTTAACAATAAAAATCTATTCATCTCATAACCAGATTAGTGGGAAATCATGGAAGAAAAGAGCAGTGAGGTACGGTCAACTTTTAGATGAACACTTAAACCTCCCTGGGTTCCATTTTTCCTCGTGTGAAATGATAGAGCTGTTGTGGGTGATTTCATAGATTTCTTTCCAGTCCTAACCATCTGTGATCTTTGATTGCTGACGCACTGATGCTGTGGGTGGCAGCCAGGTTGTGGGCTCAAGCCTGAGAAGGCTATGCTGTGACATACCCTGGTTCAGTACAACAGCCATTTGTAGCTCTTCAAAAACAAGAAGAGAGTGTTCTTAAGAACAGGGATACAGACAGGTTGGAAGGAGCTGTAAATGAATGAAATGGAGAAATAGTAAAAGAAAATAATTGCTTTTAAACACTTTTTGCAACGACTTTTTGCATAATATGCGTCTTGAAGGACACGCATTGTTTAAGAAAAAGCCTCTGTGGGTCTCTTTGGGTGTAAAAGCTAAACCTCATTGTGGAACAGAATAGAGCCAAGAGGGCACCCATCGCAACCCGATGCCCATCCCTCCACATCATCTAAAAATGTGAGGATAGAACCAGCATCGAAGATATGGTTTCCTGGCCAGCCATGTAAACCTGATTTCTGTGCTGCCTCTTCTAACTTAGCTGTGTAAAGTGGGATGAATGCCTTAAACTTTCTGAGCTTCAGCTTCTAGAAGTGATGGCTGTGTTTATTCTGTTTTTGTATTAGGCAGTGCCAATACCTACTTTGTCTTTCATCTTGCTTGTACGATGCAATTGGAAAGATTTACCTGTGAAAAGATTTACCTGTTAATTCATCCACACAGATCACAGATGAAGCCAGACCATGGAACACCTTGTGGCTTCTAAAGAAGGTGGAGCATAGGAAGAAGCAGGTAGAACGTGAAACCCACCAACATTAATAGCATTTGGCTCAGCATCAGACTTCCTTTTGTGGATGGCATCCCTCATTGATTTGTTGCCTTGCTTTCCTGCATTTGTAACCTGGAGCTGGATCGCTAACAGATTGTAGGGTTCTGATGTTGGCATCAATACAGTTTGTTTGTTCAATCGTTCCTTCATTTATTCAATAACCATCTACGAGCTGCCAGACACAAGGAATAGAGTGATGATTTTGCATAGATTGTGTACTAGAAATGTTGAAAATCTAGTACACTGGTTCTCAAATTTTAGATGTACACGTATCATTAGAGAAATCGATAAAATATAAAATTCTGAAGATCTTCCCTAGGGATTTTGATGAAATACGGTTGATGGGAGCCAAACATTTATATGTTTATCAGGCTTTCCAGGAAACTGTTGCAGGTGACCTAAAGATTCTGTTTTGAAAAATTCAGACCTATTATTTGTTCTCCCTTTTCCATGCCTAAACTCAACCAGCCTCCCTGAAACCCGTGGTTTCCAGCTTTTTCCAGGGCTTACCACCCCCTCCACTTGCCTGTATTTTGCCCAGGCTCTTGCCAGCTCTGCTGCTTGACTTCTGTGTGCATCTGCAAAGCTGCGCACAAGCTGGTCCTGAAAATCACTACAAAATTACCCTAAGAATAAATAGTATGTGGGTTTGGCTACTCAAAGAAATGAAATGGATTGCAGAACTTTGGGGGAGAGATACTACTAGACCTGTGACTCCTCACAGGACACAGGGAAGTGGAGATTGGGTAGTAATCTGATGAATTGGATCAGCATAAGCAGTTCACTTAAGTAGCCCCGATCTCAATGTGTTTCAGAGAACTTTTTAGACTTGAGCTGACGTTTATGAAAATAAAATTACCTCTACTCACTGTCATTTTGTATAGTCACTTTTCATGGAAAGGCACAACTAGTGTTTAATTCGGAGACACTAGTCCATGACGCTTTATATAGTTTAGATAACACAGAGAGATCTAGATTCTATCAGTTTGAGGATCAACTATCATGCTAAATGTTTCATGGTACATAAAGAAGTGTAAAGAAAAATACTCAGCTAGAAAAGCTAGGGCTAAGAGAAGCTAATCAAACCAGATTGATGCCAGATTTTGAGTTGAAATAATAAATCAATTAATCAATGCATCTGCAAACCTGTATTGAGCACAGGCATAAGGATGCGTGAACTATCCCATGGATAGAAAAGCACAGCTGGAAAATAAATTGGGAGAAAAATTCTGATCTTCGAGTATTTTGTTTGATTCATTCCTTTTCATAATTGTAAAATGCACATGGGACTGAAATTTATGGTCCCCATGCAATAGAAAGGCATAATCTTAAGTTAAGGAAATGATGGGACCAACTGCTGGTTTCTAAAATGTGGTTAGGATGTATATTTAAAGAGGACCCTATTAGGCCTTTATTCTATAAAATAGCTAGACAAATAAATCTGAGGCATCTGAGGGTAATGGCATCTTGAAAGATAATGGATATTCAATCTGGGAGATGGGAAGGAGATAAAACCTTGGCTAGGGTATGTTAAAAAAAAAAATTCAGACTGTCTGTTAAACTGCTGGATAGACTAGTCCCTATAAATTTTCAAATGAGAGTGTCCTGGGTTTTATCCAGGAGGCCATTGCAAATGAGATACACACTGCTAACACTCTGTGCAGTTCTTCATAAATTTTAGGGCCAGTTCATGTAACATACACCTCATGCCTGGGGTTAATCACCAGTAGTTCTTGGCAGAATGCAATTTTTAATACTCTTAAAGCAAATCCATGAGAAAGTAGAAAAATCTCCACCGGATTTTAATTCTAAGATGAGATAGATTCCTAATCCTGGCCACTATGAGATAGTTTCCAAATGTTGGAAGGAAAATTAGGGGTAATTTGTATTAGCACTTTTGTTTATTTCCAGGAAGATTGTACTTAACCTATTTCATTTGCTGAGAGCATCTATCGTCAATTCATTGGTATGAGGGTTCAGTGTAATGCATTAAATGATTTTTAGGGCATTCATAATCAGTATCACTACCCTTTGTACAACTTCTTACATTTATAGGAAAAACAATTTTTCATAAATATGCCCCCCCTCAAAAATGTGTTAGTGTAGAATGATCAAAAGGGGGTATACAAATATATTCCGCACTTCACACTTTGGAGGAGGAATAAATGCAAAAAGTCTTCCCTCTTCCCTGTGTTCATGCTGTTTGTATCCATGTGACTTGGCTCTTCCTCATATTAAGAGGTGGAATCTATTTCCCTATTTCTTTGTTCTGGGCTGGCCTTATCGTTTGCTTGGTCTCAAATAAACATGGTTGAATGGGTGGTGTGTAGTTTGGAGCCCAGGCATCATGAGGCTGTCCCTCTTCTTGATCTCCTGACTCTGCTTTTAGATTAAGTCATAGCCAGTTTAGAGGATGGAAGATCACCTCAAGGAGATCCCAACCTCCTCAACTAACATCTTCCTAGACAAGCCTGTAGGCAGCTGACCTCCACAGATGTGGAAAGCCCAGCCAAGAGAGACCGAAGCTCTGTCTGGCCTGTAGCAGATCGCAAACATAGGAGTGTGTCTTGCTGAGTCCAGAAAAAGCACCCAGTTGACTCATTGACTATGGGCAGTAGTAAAGCTTATTGTTTGAAGTCACAGAGTTTTAGGTTTTTTGTTCAGCAATAGTTCACTGGTATTAGTTGGTTATGTTAAAAAGAAGTGAAGAGAAAGAAACAGAGATATAATTTTCTCTCCAAAAGAACCAAAAATGTCTATGCTGTGTGTTCAGAACACCCCTTGTATTTAGTGAAGGCCAGTGTTGATGTTTTCTTAGCTTTGGTTATTAGAAGTACTCATGGTGGTGCACCTGGATGGCTCAGTCAGTTAAGTGTCTGATGGACTCTCAGTTTTGGCTCAAGTCATGATTTCATGAATCATGAGATCAAGCCCCATGTTGAGTCTTGCATTGGGCTCTGCACTCAGCAGGGAGTGTGCTTGAAAATTCCCTCCTTCTGCCCCTCCCCCAACTCGCACATGCATACGTGTGCGCGCGGGCTTTCTCGCGCGCGCTCTAAGATAAATAACTACATCTTTAAAAAACAGACGTGATGATGACGACAGCACTGAGAAATTATAAACTAAAAAAATCCTAAAGAAATGTGGGTGGGGTTTATGCAGATGGGAGAAAATTTTGCATGCCTAATAATATTTTCTAAAAGGACTTTCAAATCTGTACTATACATTCAAGGCATTCATCTCATTATGCTATACATTTCATTAGGCTATAGGCTTCATTAGACACTTGAATCAAGAATCTCATTACACATTACAGACACACATCTCATTATGCCATGCATCTCATTAAGCTCCCAGCCAGGAACAGATGTAAAATAGACAAATTTCAGCAAGGCTTTGATTCCAGCCCACATGGCATTCTCATCAACAACGAAGCAAGGGTGGACCAACAATTGGGTGATTTTTGAATGACACTTGACAAAGAGGAACCAGCTCAATCAGGCGCTATTAAACAACCAAGGAGAAAAAATAGCTTGGTGTCAAATTCCACTTTGCTGTCCACTCTAGGAATGTGTTTCTACTGTCAATCAGGAATCACCTATCAGTGAAGAACCGGAGATGGGGTGGAAGAGGGCATGTGTCTGTAACATTGCAATCATCTGTCATGAGGCAGACATTCACCAAAGGGTAGCATCAATGTCACCTTGCGTTTGGCTTCAGCAATTGTATCTGTTCTGTGTCCCCAGCTGTAATCAGTTGTTTTGCGTCTTCATGGATGGGTCCCCTGATGATGTCCCTAGTTAAGCAATACTTCTCTGGTCACAGATGATAAAAACCCAAATCACAGGAATTTGAGATTAGAATGTATCAAGGAGCCTAGAGCTGTGGCTGATTTCAAGCTTAGCTATATCCAAAGGCTGAAACAATATCACTAGGATACTGATGTCTCCCTACCTCTCAGTTAGTCTGGACTTTTTTTGCTTTATGTTGGCTTCATGCTTGGCACACATTCCTCATGCAATGGTTGCAGGTGGCTCTAAGCTTTTGTCATCCTCACAGCTATTCTAGAAAAAGATAGTGCCTTTAGGAAGAGATAACCAAATCCTAGAGGATGACTCTCATTTAGGTCAAAGGGCCATTCAGAAACCAATCTGTCCGTATCAGGGAGATAGAATAATCTGAGTTCCCAAGTCCTGTGCCCTCCCCTACATTCATATAGTCATGGATTGAAAATGGAAGGAGGGTTGAACACTGATGGGATGTTAGGTAAACAGCAACAATGACAACAACAACAACAACAACAATAACAACAACAACAAAACCCATATCTACTTCTCCTGCTTTGTCCTGGGGATTCTCATAGGTCTGGTAAGGATTGTGCAGTTTATAAGCACTCTGAGAATTTGAGTGCTCCGTCCTTGGTCACCAGGAAAGTGCTTGTCACTACTATTTAAATAAGTGGCCTCTCCTAAGAAATCCAAGGGCTAGATCGATACCATAGATATTTCTTGGGCTCTTGTGATGCCACAAAATGTAAATAATAGTTATTCTGGGGAATTTAGGCTGGAGTAAGCCATGTATAGATGGTATGATTTCCGTGTGCCATCAAATCTTCTGTTTTGAATAGCTAAAATATTTCTTTTAACTACTGGCTCATGCCTCAGTGTCTGTAGAAAGGGTTAAATTGGGAAACATAAAAAATACAAAAACAACAACAAAAAAAAACAAGCAAAGGGGAGAAAATAGAGTTCATTTATTCATACTCAAACACAAATGACATGTTGAGTGTCTTTTTTGGTAATGAGTTTGGAGTGGGGAAAAGTAAAGAAGGGTCCTCAGGAAGAGCAGAGATTTGGTAAGGGTAGAAGGGAAGGTAAGAAGACAGGGAATAAAGGAGAGGGGCAGTAGGAAGTGGAGAAGGTCAGACAGTACTGAAGGCAAAATTCTTTAACTTCGTGGTTTGCCTAGGGCTGTCCCCAGGTAACACTCTGCAACTCCGAATAAATAAAAACTTTTCTCTAATCTGAAAGGATGATGATTTTGTTAGATAGCACTATGAAGTGAGTCTGACCAGAACCAGTTATTAAAGAGTATTTTCACTGGACTTTTCTAGACAGTATTACACCAAAAAAACTGGGTTATCAATACAGTCTTGACGTTAGGGGTCCTTGTGAAGCTCTTTGCCTATAAAACATTACAGTTTAAACATTCCCTCCACATTCCTTTGAGATGAAGTGCTATATCACCAATTGTCCAAAGTAGACAAAGCAGTTTCTTTTTCTAGCTTCAGCAGAATTTTTTTTTCTAAGAAAAACATTTAGCTGGAAGATGTTAGAGCAGAAAAGCGGTTGGAGTACTGTTATGGGTCAAATTCTAACTTTGTGTAGTAATGAGCTCCCTCTGCAACCACGTTTCACTGAAACCAAAGGAATGAACTCTAACTTGCCATTGAGTTTTACCCCTAAAACACTCGAGAACTTGAGGAATTTTATACACTCATATTAACAAAAGCAGCAAACTTCTCCCATACTTTTAAAAAATCTCATCAAGTCTTATTTATTAAAAAATAATAAACACAAAGACTAGTAAAACACAAATAATAAAATTTGAAAATGACCCTTCTTTCCCTCTTGTTTGATATGACTTGCTTTGGAGGTTCCTTAGTATTACTATTCCAGTTAAAATCGAGGGTCCTCATCACATCGTTCCTGAAAGCAAAGGTCAATCAGTATATAGTTAGCTTCCACGCTCTTTCTTGGCTTTCGGAAATATATCTTCATTTTTAGGTCTTCTCTCCACCTGCAGGTGATCAAGAGAGGAAGTTTGAGTGTGGTTAAAAATCAAGGAGACATGCCCCTAATAGACATTTTAGCTCCGATTCAGAACCAGAAGCAAGCTCTCTTCCCCTCTTTGTCTTATAAGCACAATTTTGAAACCACAGACTGAGACTATAATTACAGAATAAAAAATAAAAGTCAGTGTGTTTGCCTGTGAGATTTGCCTTCCACATTTCTTTTTTTTTTTTTAAAGATTTTATTTATTTATTCGACAGAGATAGAGACAGCCAGCGAGAGAGGGAACACAAGCAGGGGAAGTGGGAGAGGAAGAAGCAGGCTCATAGCGGAGGAGCCTGATGTGGGGCTAGATCCCAATAACGCCGGGATCACACCCTGAGCCGAAGGCAGACACTTAACCGCTGTGCCACCCAGGTGCCCCTGCCTTCCACATTTCTTAACACAAGGACATATGATTATGAAAGTCCATGCGTTAACCCATGCATATGGGCTTTGTGATGTGAGTTAATGATAATGACAAGACAGCTCATGGTCCCATTTGCAAATAATACTTAGGATATGGTTGGTTTTTTTTTTTAATTGTCATAAAGACGATCACTAGGAGACCTATCCTCTTGACAAATTTGTAAGGGTGCAATACATCATCCTCGACTGTAAGTGCAATGCAGTAAGGAGATGATTCTTTTTTTCCTCCTTTTTCATCTTGTTTAGGAAAGATAGTAAAGGAAAAATTAGAGACCATACAGCTAGTCAATTTCAAGGCAATAGTGAGAGCCAAAAGGGTCTTGGCATCTGCTAGTCAACCTCACACCTTTCAGGAGAGCCTATAGCCCAGAACACAGACACAGTCACCTGGTAGTCCATGTGACTCAAAAAAAAAAAAAAAAAGTGAGCCTTTAACAGAAAACATATACTGCCAGGGCATGGGGTCCTGTATTTATGCAATGTCTGCTTTTCACAACAAGCCCTGGGTGACTTTCTTGTGTCCATTTTGCTGTGAAACTCTTGGCACTTGGCTTTCATTTTACATAAGCTATAAATAATATTTAGATATTCAAAGCCAAAAAGATTTACTCACTTGGCTAAGGTGATAGCATATGTAGACTAAAAAAAATAAAATAAAATAAAATAGGCGTTCTGACCTTTGGGTGAACAGTAGAACTTAAAATGCTATTGTTACAACATGGCATGGGAAAAGCATGATTTAAATGTAAATCTTTTATCTCCAAAGCCATAAAAGACTATGCCTTGGAGGTATGAGAAAATGCAAGCTCTGATGTGGAGCATATAAAAAAAAATTAAAACATTTAGTGCAGCACCAAATCTGCTTTTCTGAACTGCATTTTTTGCTCATAAAATACTTAGAAGCTATATTATTTTATTTATATTTAAAGTGAGCTGTTCTTTAACCATTTCATTGTCGACTCCTTGGCCTCTGCTTCTAAAACTCAAGACATCTGCGCTCCCTGCAAACCCCACCTTTCTCCTTCTCCTAACCTCCAAGTTTCTGATGTGCCTTTTGTCCTGCTCAGTGGATGTCCTCGGGGCAGAGCTGACTCCTGGGAACTCTCCAGCCTGGCTCCCACCTCCAGGAGCTGCACAGATAGCCAGGAGTGGCAGTGTCAATGCCAATGTCAATGTCGAAGGTCATACTTCCATTTTTACTTTCTTTGACCTGCCCCATGGCTTTGAGAGAGAAGAAATAAAATCTTGCAATTTGGATCAAGCCGTAGGTAGGGCTGCATTTATGACAGGTTTGTATATGGGCTGCAGATTGGACACAGTTGGAACTGAGGATTCTGCCCAGATTATGCGTTCCGTTTTCCATATGGCTCTGCTGGTGCTGATCGTACTTTTTCCAAGCCCAAATACACCCTCCCTTTTAGGAATATTCTGCTGCTCCCTTGTGTTTTCACTGCCTGCTGGTTTATCTACTCCTGGCATGAGCTTCCCTACCTTTTCCCCTGATACCATGTGCAGACCAGACAGGATAGAAGTTTTCTCTCCTTGCCACCAAAAGAAACAATGTCTTGTGCAGCCTCGAGTGGGGTCTTTGTTCTCTGGAAGCAATTTGAATTAGGAACTATGGCTTTTGTGTTCTCAGAACTGGCACATTATAGATACTTGATAAGTTTATTCAGTGAATGAATGAATGTATTTCACATACTTTGAAATTTTAGATTTCTTTCTTTAACCCTCTGTACAACCTGAACTATGTATCACATACTTTCAAAACATTTCCTGTTTCTTCTGCCTGGAATCCTCTTGGATGCTACATCTTCTTCCAGCTTCCCCCACATCCCAGATTAGAAGTGGTCCCCTCCCGTGAACTCTCACTGCAACCAGTGTTTTCCTTCCTAAGTTCTAGTGCAACTGATTAAATGATGCCATGCATAATGGAACATTTCTTATTTCCCTAGTGAGACTGTAAGCCCATGAGAACAAAGAACCATATTTATCTTATCCCTCACCGCATTTACAACACCAAGACAATGCTTGATATATAAAAGACATCATATTGTATTTGTTAGATGATACATAAAGAATCCATCAATGATTTTCAAGGTGTGTGTTTGTTTGTTTGCCTGGTTTTGCCTAACATACCTTTAGCCACTCTCTCAAAAGCCCCTCTGAGTTTCCCCCCCACGTCCCCATTACCAGTTTTCTCTGCTCAGTGGTTTTCTCTGCTCAGTGTTCTCCATGTCTCTACTTACAGCACTTTATGGAGATGCTGTATCATAATACTCATACATATAGATTCAGGGCAATCTCAATACACTCCCCACATATATTCTTATCTGCCAATAAAATCTTCCCCTGAGCTCTAGCCTCATGACAATTAAACATAGCCCAGAAGATTTTTCCTATCTCTAGCATATGCGGTAATATGTACAACAATTATTCTATCACTTGATACTGTGAGGGTATCAACCCTGTTTGACAGGCACTGCCATTCTGTTCTGCAGTTAAGGAATGTCAGGTCCATAATAGACGGTGGAGTAGTCATTGATTCCACGTGTACCATATTCCAAGGCCTCTTGGATCCAACATCATGATTTCTTCCTGTAGTACTTTCTTTTTTTCTGTTCAAGTAATCACAGTCTTGAACTAGACCCTGATTATCTCCAACTGAGATTAAGAAACTTTTTCCTTTCCAGACTGCTTTCTTCTAAATCTTTTTTTTTTTTTTATTTCTTCTTTGTGTCTAAGTAATATTCATCCCCAGAACTGTTAAAAATGACTGTAGTCATGGTATGGGCATTTTAAAAAGGAAATTCGCCAAAGGCAAACTACTTAACAAAATTATTTTCTATCAAATATGATTAATAGATAATAGCTTTAATATATAAAAAGCACATAAAATAAATATGAAAATTCCTCAATTTATAACTAGAAAAACAGGTAAGACAACAAACATCTAATAAAAGGAGAAACACAGTAGACTAACAAACAAAAAGAAAAATATTCCTAATCATTAACAGTCAAGGAAGTTAAAAGAAAATAAGAGAATAGTGAAGATTTGTTTGTTTGTTTGGTCGGTTTTGCTTTTTTTAATGATCATAGTTAATGTTCACACTGTCTCATGAGTATTTTCCTAGATTTTTGGTCAGATAACCATCACCTTCAGCATCTTATATTAACAGCCATAAAAATGCCTAATAACACTATCATCCTCATTTTAGGAATGTAGCCTGGATACCACTACAAATTCAAATAAAATGTCACATATAAAAATTTTCTTCACCATGCTGAATAGATCTTTGACTGAAGAAAAAAAGAATTTGAAAATGGACTGTGGATTATATAATTGTGATGCATGCATCAATATTAACTTTTCAAGTTTTGAATTTGTGTGTGTGATTATGCAAGAGAAAGTTCTTATTTTTAGGAAATATACACTGAGGTGCCCAAGGGATAAAGGATAGTTTACTCTCAAATAATTCAGAAGAATAAGTGTGTGTGTGTGTGTGTGTGTGTGTGAGTGAGAGAGAGAGAGAGAGAGACAGAAGAAATGATAAAAACAGGAGAAAAGCAAATGGGAGATCTTTACAATACTTTTGCAACTTTTTCTGTAAAGTTAAAATTATATCAAAATTAGGGGAGCCTGGGTGGCTCAGTCGTTAAGCGTCTGCCTTCGGCTCAGGGCGTGATCCCAGCATTCTGGTATTGAGCCCCACGTCAGGCTCCTCCATTGGGAGCGTTTCTTCCTCTCCCACCCCCCCTGCTTGTGTTCCCTCTCTCGCTGGCTGTCTCTCTGTCTGGTCAAATAAATAAAATCTTAAAAAAAAGAAATTATATCAAAATTAAAAGTAACAGAAATGCTCTTCACTGTGTTATTTATAAAAGTGAGAAAAAATGAAAACAATCTACATGTTAAAAATAGGAGAAAGGCTAATTAAACTATGATACAGCCACATAATGGAAAATAAAGACATTAACATTGTTTATAAAAATGGTTAAGAAGAATGGAAGAATGCCTACAGGACATAGCAACATAAAAAGATCTGAATAAAAATTCCAAATGCAACATTTTAGCTATGTAAAACCAACACAAAGTATTGATTGTTGGTGGGATTACTGGTGACTTTTATTTTTTTTGGTTACACTGTTCCTTATTTTCCATATATTTAAAATGAAAAGCATGCAGTAATTTTATGTTAAAGAGGGGGGAATTTCAATTTCTAGTCTTCATTTCTTTTCATTATCTATCTATTTATTTGCATAGAAAGAAGAAATCAATCACCTTGTTCCATGAAGCCCTTCGCTAGACCAGCGAGAACTGGGTTCGATGATGTAATAAAATGCTGTGTCTCAGTGGTGTCTGTCTGCTTTTCAGATGCTTACCCACACCAGGCCCTCTATTTACATTGTAGATGTCCAGTGTGGGAAAGTACACACTCATTACTATTTCCTAGCAGCTCAAAATCACACGGAGTAAGTTGTTTCTCGATAATGGTGATGTTTTCATTCTGAATCCTTGTTGTAGGATAGGAGCCCTGACTTATAGGACAGGAGCCCTGACTTATAGGACAGGAAAACCTCAGTTTGAAATTTGATTCCTAACTAGCCATATGACCTTGAGGAAATTTCCAAATCTCTCTGAGCCGTAGTTTCCTCACCCATAAGGTTGGAATGTTACTACCACCTTATAGGGTACCTGTGAAGATTGCGTGGGATAACGCATGTAGAGAGAGGTGCCTAGAGCGTGGGAGACATTAGAGTCCCTATTGATATTATCTCTTGATTTTTACTATTCTGGGAGGTTGATAAGGAATGCATTTCTAATACCCTCTAACAGATAAAGAAGAAACCCAGGCTCTAAGACCGGCACATCTATCTTTTCTCTTGACTCATATTTTTCAGTCATTAAAAGGAACCCCAAAAGGGCAGATGAGAATACCATCATATCGATACTTTGAAGTATCAACAAGCCCTGTTCTCTCTTGAATTTCAAAAACACTCACCTGTAAAGGAAGAGTGTCCCTCTGCCTTTATTAAGGATCAGGCAATAAAGAAATGCCACAAAACGAAAGTCTCTCTCTCTCTCTCTTTTTCATTCTTCCTTACACACATAGAGAAGAGACTTTCAAGTTTTCATAACATATGGTTGTTTTCTCCAGAAGATTATATCTGAGTCCCATCAAGTTTCCCTGCCCCTCTTGCAAAAGTTCCCCAGGTGAGGCTTCGAAGACCTGGAAACAATACACATTTAAGGAGAAAAATGTAAAAACACTGTAAGACCTTTGACTTTTCTTCCTTTCTGTCTACAAAGGAGTAAAATTAATTCATAAAGTTTCTTACACGAGAACTAGTATAACCATTCAGCCCTCAGAAAGGTATAGGAATATTTAGGCACTAATGGAAGATGAGGTCCCTTTTTACTTTTTCATAACAGCCATCTCCTGAAAAGAATATGACTTTAGTAAACTTTCCAAGAAGCAGCCCACACTCATGCAGACCTCTCCAAAGCCAGGTGTGGAAATCAGATCGTTCTGGGACAGAAGCAGAGCAGTTGAACCGTTCTTAGTAGCCAAGATAGTGATAAGAATGGGATTCCGAGGCCCAGACCATGTTCCCATCTTCCAGGGCCCTCCTACCTCACCAGAAATTCCAACCCTTTCCTGGCATCCAGGCTCATCCCACAAATCCCAGGTACCTGTCCTCTTGCAGAGCTCAGCTGACAGTCTATAAATCCCCTGTAAATATTAGCTGACAACGAAATGTGCTCTCCTTCTCCCCAAGGGCATTTGAATCTAAGAATAAATAAACTTCCATGTTTCCCGGAAATGAAGCCATAAGGATGGAATAGTCAGCACCAAGTTCGAGATGTAATATTGATGTTCACTCATTCCATGAACTTTATTCTAGGTATGTGCATGGGCTCCAAATCTCAAAGAATTTTGAGATTATTTTCTCAACTGAGAAAAAGCTTACATTTCAGTCAGAAAGTATTGTATCTGGTGATAAAATACCCTGAACGCTACCTTCAACAAGGTCTACACAAGGTTTGAGACAGGGGGACCAGGAATACTTGAGTTATAAGAGAGCACAGCTACCTACTATGCAATTTCACATCTCCTGTGAACCCAGGTAGGTGCTATGCCCATTTCACAGACGAGTATGCTGAGGTAGAGAGAAGTTCATCAGCCTGGCCAGGGCAGAGCAGCCAGTAGTGATGGAACCCCTGGTGCTGGAACCACTACTGACACAACCCCAGACTTCTGTCTGCTAAGTCTGAGCCCACTTTCCTGGACCCACTGTGTGCTCAGCCCACCTCCTTTCAAACTCAGCTAAGTGTTTATATGCTAATGATAGGATTCAGTCTTCTTAGGAGCAAGACCCATCAACTTGGCTTAAGTGATTCAAAGACTTCAGGACCAATCTAAATGGAATCCTCCCAATGCAAAATGTGTCCTAAGCCTTCTCCTTCCTTCCCGCCAGCAAAATGGGAGGTGAGATGAGGAATGGATCCTGCTTTCAACTAGCCTGGCAGTCAGAAAGAACAGTGGAGAGCTTAATTCCCCCACCCGGCCCTCATCCCAGAGAAGACCAACCACTGATGTCTTGAAAAATCAGTGACGTATAAGTGATGCTTAAAAATCATAAAAGGGGCACCTGGGTGGCACAGCGGTTAAGCGTCTGCCTTCGGCTCAGGGCGTGATCCCGGCGTTATGGGATAGAGCCTCACATCAGGCTCCTCCGCTATGAGCCTGCTTCTTCCTCTCCCACTCCCCCTGCTTGTGTTCCCTCTCTTGCTGGCTGTCTCTATCTCTGTCGAATAAATAAAATCTTAAAAAAAAATCATAAAAAAGGGGCGCCTGGGTGGGTCAGTCAGTTAAGCATCTGACTTTTGATTCCAGCTCAGGTCATGAGATCAAGCCCAGCGTTAGGCTCCATTCGTTCTTTAAAACCTGCAAATGTACATTCATTTATTCACTCAATGAATGCTTGATACCTACAATGATCAGGCACAGTCATACTCCATCTGTGATACAAAGACGAATGCCATAGAGTTCTTGCTTTCAAATACCTCAAATCCAGGTGAAAGAGCCAGGGAAAAGAGAACCTCGAGTGTAGTGTGGTTAAGCTACTCTGGGAGCATGGAGTAAAGCACGCTGCCCAGGCAACAGGGTGACACAATGTTGGGGCTGACACAGGTGTGGTAGGTGGGCAGGTGCAGAGAAAGGGGGAGGCTTCTGAGCAAAAGCAGGAGAGGCAGGGGCAGGAGGGCTTTTGAGGAGCTGCAAGGAATTGTGGGGAAGTGTGGGGAGAGGTGAGACAGGAAGGGGAAACTGAGGCAATTAAAATATGCTGCAAATTTTGAACTTTTTCTTGAGGGCCATGGGCAGCCACTGAAAAGTTCAAAACAGACCTGTGGCATATCAAATTTCCCTTGAGACAGATTACCTTGCAGGATCAGAGAGGATAACAAGAATGACACAGCTGTTTATAACAGGGCAAAATTCACACCTCCATTTTTTTTTTTTCTTGTGGGGAGAACACATAGTAGGAAAGGAGGCTGCCTTTCATCAGGTAGAATAAGACCTCATGCGTTTATATCCTGCTACCAAGAAAATTAGTCCGGTTTAACCTACGCTGAACTAAAATTTACTTTGCTTTGTTGCAAAAATACAAAATAATTCAAGAAAGATAATATTGTGTAAATGAAATGGCGACGAGACTGTTTTTAAAGAATAAACTCTTCTCCTGATTTTGTTGAACTAGTAGAGTATCCATTTACTTATCAAAAATGCCCTTGGATAATTACAAATGAGTATTATTTATTCATTAAAGCAGACCTGACAGTTCAGCGCTCTTAAAATTGTAGAATGACTTTTTTTTTTTTTTGCAAAAAAACTAACATTTCAGTAATTTAAGCTGGCCTCTCTCCAATGTGAGGATTTACTCTACCAGCTTTAAATGATTTACTCATGACATTAGCAAGCAATTTTGGAATTGTGTAATCAAGATCTAAATGGATCTTAATAGCCCCAAAGAATTAATATGTCTGCTACAATGTGAACAATTTATTCCCATCACACCAGTAGATTCTGGTTCAGTGATTATTAAATTCTCAATTATTTGTAGGAAAAACATTATATGAACACAGTCGCCTTGTAGATTTGCCTTTTTTGTTTTATTTTGTTTATTTTCATTGGACCACTTCCACTGATAGTAAGTCATTCATTTCTCCAATACTGGGCAGAGCTATGTGCCAGACACTGTGCTATTCATTGCAAGGTTCTGGATGACGGGGACTCAGCTCCTGCCTTCAAAGGGATCACCATCTGGTGAGGGATATTGGGATATAAACAAACCCCTATTAAATGATGCATTAAATCCCATTATGGAAGTTTACTTCAGGGGTTATGGGAATACCAAAGAGTAAGAACCCAACTGTCCAGAGGGTGAGTTAGGGCAGGTTTCCCAGAAGAGGTGATTTTGAGCAGCCTCACGAAAAACTAACAGAAGAAAGTCATTTCAGGCAGAAGAAATGAAGACAGGAAACAACACTGAGTGTGTTGGAGAAAGCATGATTTGTACGGACTGGACAAAAATGTCCTGTGTAGAAAAGACAGAGGAGAAAGAATGAGAATGGAGGGGATGCATTCTCATTCCATGCTAAGTGTCCTGCAGGCAGCTGTTCAACATCTGGACACGGACTCCACGCTAACCACCGGCTTCTGCAGACATGGCATGCTGCTTACTCCTGACCCATCATTCCCAGAAGGTGTTGACATCCTGATCAACTGATGGGGAAGTGATAGATTCCAGGATCCCCAGAAGTGAAGGGGGATGTCTGCCTTTACATTTTTTCCACTCTAACAGAACTGTGTTCGGCATGTCTGCTTGAATTGGATTTGTAGTCATCTACACGTATACTCAGATGAGAAAAAGAAAAACTAGTTAAATTAAATACCATTTTAATCACCAAAAAATGGACAAACATGATTTGAAATAGTAGGAAAATCGATCCAAATGTATGAGTGTGCGTGCACGTGTGCACATGTGTGTGTTTGCTTTCTTTTGCCCCCATCCACTTAAGCAGAAGTGGAGTTTTTGAGATGAATGACCAAGCAGTAAGGTATTCACCATGAATATGCAAGGACAAGCAGTTTCAAAAACTTGATTTGAGTGTCAAGAGCAAACACTAAATGATTCAGAGCACGTTGAGATTTTAAATCTAAAAGTGGAGAAGAATTCAGAATGATGCAAGAGTTGTTTTCTTACTTGAATCTTCTCTGGGAAGAAAAGGAAGGAGTCAGGAAACAGAGAAAGGAGCCTAGTGTGGGATTCCTCTTCCTGAGGCTAGGTCCCAGGTTGTGGAATCAAAGCCCCAGAAGACATCTGGGGATTGCGGAATAGAATTTAGCCAGGAAACAAAAGAACTTTCTTGGAAAAGTCATGCCATCCTTAGAAAAGTCAAGCTCTTCTGCAGGAGAAAGAAAAGGTGACAGGGTTCAATGAACTAAAGGAAGTCCTGAGGGAGCTTCCCATTTCTCCATGGCCACCGAGCAGTAGGGTAAAGCAGGCAAAAGTTTTCCATGTGACCAAGAGGGATCCAGAGGAATCTAAGAGACCAGAGATTAGTGGAGGCTGGTGATGGGACAAGAAGACAGTACTTAAACCCAACACGCATGGCCTCTGCAGTAAAGACAGTGCCAGCCGAAGCAGCACAAGCAAAGGGTGTTGAGACTGGACCCACAGACTTGTCAGCTTCAGAAAGATGGCAGGTCGGAAGATGCTTATGGTCTACAACCCTGTCTTGATCCTGGAAGCAGAAGGGCTGGGGGAAGGGATGGTGAATTGATTGAGTAGCTACCCAGAAGTGAGTGACTTTTAAACCACAAGTGATTGAGTTAACTCAATTTGGCAAAACCATGTTATCTGACACAGCAGAAATGGGATCTCATGATCAGAATAGAATTCAGTCACTTAGAAATAATGTAAATTCCATTTTGGACACCTGAGCTTATCACTGTACAATTCACTCTGCATCACATGTTCTCCATCTTAAAGGAGGCAAGTGGAGCACCCAAAAACATCGTCTCTAAATAAAGTGAAGCCTCAAGGAGCTTAGTTGATCAGAGTAAAGTCAGCGCAGATAGCTTTGCTTTGGCTGCCCATCACGAGACAAGGCGGAGTGAATTGGCTCATACTGGAGTGAAACCATCAAACTCAAGTTCATTGGCACTTTCCTATACTCTTCATACTGGATTAGCATCTAGGATGGAAACTTAAAATCAGGAATGTTAAGCCCCTTGGGGAAAGCTGATTCCCTCCAATTCTGGCTTCCTGACTGGATAGGGAAGCTGGAGGGAGCTGGAGGAAACAGCCACGTGGTTCTCTGTGTTGCCATGGGGGATCTGCGTGGAACATTGCTTGCTCCAGCCATCTGAGGAGTCTTCTGTGCATATAATTTCCTAGTGGCCACATCTACGGTGTCTTGCATTACAAAACCTGGTAAGACACTGGTGGGAAGACTAAGGAGGAGTCCAGTCCTGTCTTAAAGGACACGAAGGTTGAGAAAAATACACAGTGACCCTACAGGGTGCCTTCAAATCACACTTTCATAATAAGCCCAGATAGCAACAGATACCCTTTCTTCGGGATGGGGGGGGGGTGCAAACTAGGCCATTGCCCTGTGCCAAATGTGCCATACAGAAAAATTCTGTCCCACTCTCTAAATATCTAAACTTATTGCCAGAGGGGGAAAAAATGTGTCAAAAAACCGCACATTACCACCAAACTATACGAGAAAGCAACCTGGTCAATTGGTTGGCTCTAGAAAGATTTTTGTTTTCAATGTAGTCATTGTGTTTAACTGGAAAAAACAAAATTGATCTCTACAAGTCAGGACCTAGAAACAAGTGTGTAATTACTAATTATATACTTACGGGTTTATTCTCCCCTAGATACACATGCCCAACTCCCACCAAAATTAATCTGAGTCACATTCAAGTATGGAGGGGAGATTAGCTCCCTGGCTGTGACTACAGAAGTAATGAAATTCTCTTATAAGTCCGTGTTGCCCCATAATCATACTACAATATTGAAGTTCAAGTTTGTTAAGTAGCAAAGACTCAATACAACCATTCACTGTGAAGCCTTCCCAGGAAAAGACCCCAGTGTGTATTGAATATTTTAGTATTTTCTTAGAAGTGATTAGTTTTTTAATTACTTTAAGTGGGGAGGGGAAATGCTTTCATAATTATTCAGGTAAGGGGGAAGTTATAACCCCTTGGAATTGGAGGCAGAGTAGGGAGCTGGGTAGAAGCAGGATTTTACCAAATCCTTAATTTTGTCCTTTACTTTTCAAGCACATTAAATCAAATATTCCTTAATAAATGAAGGAATGACATAGCATACAGCAAAGTGTGTGAGGTCAAGCCACTGCATGGTATTACTTATGACGGGAAGTTGGAGGGCATTAACAGTGTAGAGGAAGAGAATTATTCTATACTTTTAAAAATAGAAACTTGAATTGCTACTCACTGTAGTTAAGAATATTTTAAGTTAATTATCTTCTGCTTATAGATTCATACTCATTGGAGGGAAATTAGAAAATACAAGAAAAAAATGAAACCCCTTCTTCAACTCCACCACCCAGATACTATCAATGCTAATATTTTCCATTTATGACTACTTTTCACGGATATATTTTTATTTTTGCAAAATTACAAGTCAGAATCTCTACAGTTCTCAATGGAACATTTTGACATTTAATAGGCATTGTTTAAATTTTATTTTACTACATAATCTATGAAGACATTATTTTAATCGGTTTGATCATTGGAAGCATGATTTTAATTCCCCTCTCCTTCTGTGCTATTGATAGATGATTGAGGGGCGACTGGATGGCTCAGTTGGTTAAGCGTCTGCCTTCACCCTTGTATCGAGCCCCACATTGGGCTTCCTGCTCAGTGGGGAGTCTGCTTCTCCCTCTCCTTCTACCCCTTTCCCTGCTCATGCTTGTGTACTCTCTGAGATAAATAAATAAAATCTTTTAAAAAATAGACAATCGATTGAGATCTACAGTGTTATACTTAACACCATATATCAAATATCTGAGATTCCTGTATAAGTGAGATTCTTGACAGCCATTTCTGTAGGTTTTCCTTTTTTTTTGTTTTTTGTTTTTTTAACTGTTTTGCAAAAGTAATGCAAGGCCACAGGGAGGTAACCAGTAAACAACAGGGACCCAGCAACATGTCAGTCCCCTTGCTTGCTTCTGGCCCCCCATTGCCTTCCCCAGAGACAACACATTACCAGTTTCTTATGTGTGTCTTCAGAGACACTATGGCGTGAAACTTTATTTTAAAGATTTTGACACATTTTTACCAATTTTTCCCCAGCACATATATTGCCACCCATAGCACCAGGAATGAGCTCTCGATGGTGCAGAAAGTAATAGTAATGGATGGCAGTCACTAGTGCTTCTCTTCACCAGCTTGCACTCTTGCTTTTTCCTTCTTCTTGTTAGAGGAGACAAGAGAGAACCAAGGATCAGAGCTGAGCCAACCATAGCATGCACCCCCACCCAACCACTGATATTGGTTCAAGCATGGGAACGTGACCCAAGTGGGCGATGAAGGACCTTCCAGACATTTACATCGTGTCAGGGAAAATGAATCTGGTACCTGCTGGCGGTGCTTACCTGAGACACTGCATTCTTGGTGCAGCTTGCAGAGAGAATGAAGCCAACTCCCAAGAAACAGAGCTAAGAAGCAGAAGGCAGTACCCAGCGGCATTATTTGAACACCCACAGCAGGTACTTTTGTCAAGTCACTAAAGCCAACAAATACATTTTACTTTTTATTTTTTTAAGATTTTATTTTTAAGTAATATCTCTACCCAAGCGGGGCTCGAACTCACAACCCTGAGATCAAGAATGGCATGCTTGGGGCACCTGGGTGGCTCAGTCAGTTCAGTGGCTGCCTTCAGGTCAGGTCATGATCTTGGGGTCCTGGGATCAAGCCCTGAGTCAGGCTCCTTGTTCAGGGGGGAGTCTCCTTCTCCCTCTCCTTCTCCTTCTCCCTCCACCTCTCTCCCTGCTTGTGTTTTCTTTCTCTCTCCTCTCAAATAAATAAATGAAATCTTAAAAAAAAAAAAGCAACTCTCTAAAAAAAAGGAGTTGCATGCTCTCCAGACTGAGCTAGCCAGCCACCTCTCACTTTACCTTTTTTAAAACTAGTAGGAGGTATAGTTATATCACCTATAGCTGAAAGAAACTTGACTTATACCATGAGAGACCTTTTCATGCGTAACAACAACTTGCAGATAACAAAAAGGAGGACCCAGACCTCCCCTGGAGGCCAGGGGCAAAGACAGCTAGAGGAAAGCTCCCAGGGGCATTGCCTCTGCGAACCTACAGACAGGCGCTCACCAGTGACTTGCGAAGTTGAGGCAAAATATGCCACAAACTATGTTCTACACTGTGTCCCCTGTGTCTGCAGGTGCGTGCGCACATGGGGAGACGGGCAAGTTCTAGCAAACATCCCACCTGCTGCAACCTCCAGAGTCCGACTATTCAGCCTCTGGCCGTTCAGGTTCGCTTAATGGGGCTTGTTATTTTCATAGGAGTTTTTTTTTTTTCTCCCTTTTCACTTGAATTCACCTGAATTAGAGAATATAGAGTAGCTACTTAGTAAGACTGAGCTCCAGAAACACCGATTTTAACACACTTCAAACAAAGCCTGCATTACGAGGTGGGGAACATCCATCTCTCTCTGAAATGGAAACTGGTCCTCTCTGAAAATTTTTTTTAGGATTGCATTTATTTATTTGAGAGAGAGAGAGAGTGATAGAGAGCACAAGGGCGGGTGGGGAGAGAAGGAGAAGCAGACTTCCTGCTGGGCAGGGAACTGAACTCAACGCAGGGCTCCATCCCAGGACCCTGGGATCATGACCTGAACGGAAGGCAGATGCTAAACCGACTGAGCCACCCAGGCGCCCCATGGTCCTCTCTGAAATGTGTTCTCAGAAGGCCCGGGAACAAAGTAGCGTGCATTCATCTCTGGGGGTGGTGGCCAGTGCTTGTCCTCAGACTGGGTTATGATAGACTGGGTGAGGGATAATCAATCTAGTTTCTAAAAGATTTAACACATCCGCATGCACAGGTGTGCACACACACGCATGTACCCCACACATACACACACGTACATGCTCACACCTGAAAACACACAAATGCTCACATGCTCACGTTTAAATACACACCAGCCTTGGTGAGTCTGTAGGCCACCATTGTGATAACAGTGCTCACTGTGGGAGAGGAAGAAAGGACTGGAACCCGCCCTCAAGCTTCCAATGTTTCATTTGAACTTGAGCTTACGCTATCAAAGAAGGAACATGAAAAATGTGCTAGCATTTTGTCATTTCCTGACAATTATTATTTGTAACAAATCCCCAGGTAATTCGGGCTCATTAATGCTCAGATGCCTGTAATCTATTTGCTCTATTCAGCTGAGCTTTTGAGTGTTCGAAGATCTAAAAACGTCCCCACCCTCTCAAATCTCTGCTTTCTGTCTTTTTGATATGAATTGTAGGAGTAAAGTAAACAGAGGGCTCTGTTAGAATTTCCTTTTCTACAAATGAGCCATAAAATTCTCCATTAATCAGTCCTGGCTCCCAGGGGCCAGTTGTATTGTGGAGGTTTCCTTTTCCTTTTCTGATCCCCATTTTGTCGAGGAGATTATTCAAAAGAAAAAAAAAAAGTCACACAGTAATAAGCCCCAAAGAATAGGCTTAGAAAAGCCAGCTTTTTTTTTTTTTTTTTTTGGTAAGGAGCATTTCGCCTGAGCCAGGTTCTCACCATTAAGCACCATTCAAAACTTCAAAATTTCTCTGTTCGCTTTAAAATATAAAATGTCTTTGTCCCCTTCCTGGAGGGTATGATGCTCCTATCTACTCAAACAGGTACTCCAGGTAAACCTTTATTTAGCTGCATAAGAAGATACCCCCCCCACCACCACCACCAGGGGATGTCTGCGGCAAGAATCCACCAGCACGGAAGTAACCAACACTAGAGGGAGGAATTTATCCTGGGTTTGGCATTTCAGGGCTTCCCCCACCTTGATGGCTACAGGAGGTGTCAATTTTGACAGATCTAACATTTCTCTTGAGGGTATTTCCTTTCAAGGACAGAGGAGGAAATAGGTATGAAGCTCTGAGCTGTGTGTGAGGAGGGTGGGCAAGCTTTCCACCTTTTGGGCTGCTGTCTGCCAAGTCCAACCTGCTGACCTGCATTTTTCCCATGAACCAGATTTCTTACCTTTAGCAAGACTCCCCCACATAAAGACACACTCACCACGACCATACTCAATAGATAGGCTATTTTTAGATATATATCGTCATGACTTTTAGGTGTAATAGCAAAAGAGATTGCACAAAAATTGGCTTCCATGGGACTGTAACGAAACAGTTTCTTTTGTTTGGTTTCAGGCGGCTGAGGGTTTTTTTTTTAAGCATCTGAACCACCCCCCTTTCCCTTCTTTATTTTTCTGTTTGTATTTTGTCCTTTATTTATACTAAGCATAAAACTTCCACAAGCTGTCTTAAGGGATTTCTTTATTTTTCTCTACCTTTTTTTTTTTTTAAAACAAAAGTGTTTGTCTAACCTGGGGGTGGGGGGAGGTGAGGAGGGGATAGAATAGCCGGCAAAGATTTTTATTTCGAAAGGAGAGTCACCCCAAGGTAAACTTGGAAGCCAAATAGTTTTAAAAGTTTATCTCGCAAAAGTTGAAGCTGAAGGCTATAGCGTGGGGTTCCTGTGTAAAATAGAGCTGTTTCTTCCAGAAAGACTCTGTTGTTGATCTGCGGCGAGGTGGCATCTAAGCTCTTTAAATAGGCTGAGTGTGACTAACCAGGAATCCCTCTCCCTTGGTCATTAATGTTGTTTAGATATCACCCTTGGTAAATTAAATACCTTGGTCTGAATTGATTAATTGCTCCATAAATCTTCTTCTGAGAAAGTAGATGGGCCTCATAATTATTCTTTTACTTTGTGCAAGCTCGTCCAATAACAGTGCACTTAGGCACATAAAATTTTGGAACGTCTGGACTTGCATTAGAAGTGACTCACTCACACCTAGTGAACCATTCTCTCTTTCCGAGACGACAGAAGTGTGAGTTCCTCGAATCATTGAATTCGTTAGCCCAAACATGTTGGATTTTGCTAACATACCTTAAGACTTTATTAGCCTACCTTATTTTATATGTCCTACAGGCTTTGGCAGTTTTGCACATTTAATTGAAACACATTGGCTTCCATAAAAAAGAGCTTGCTTAAATCAAAAAGGAATTTCTCATAATCTCTCTGATATTAACACTTGGCTGTTTGACAGCGTGTGCTGCATCCCAGAGAGTTTCGTTTATGCACCTTCGTTCTGACTTAGCATCTGTTTCAGTCAGACTGCGTGAAGTCTCTGGCTTTCGTGGGCATGGGGAGGAAGGTCAGGCGGGGAGGGGCCCGAATGCTCTGTCCAACTGGAAGCCAAGAGAGACCTTCATTATGCATATTTTCATTGGCACCTGTGTCACCCGGGAAAACCATCTCGGAAAGAGAGTGAATGAAAGGCCAGCTCTTGTGATGGGGGGAAGCCATGTCTGGATGAGAACCTGCTGAGAGGCTCCATCCGGTGCCCAGACCCCACTGACTTACCTGGGTTCCTAAGTAATTTAACCCCTATTTACCTCTGAGCTAGCCAACTACTGCTGAGATCCTCCACGAGGCAAATCACATAACCTTCTTTGGAGCAAACGATGCATTTCAGGACTGCTGTGTGCAGCCCTGGCCTGATTCTCTGGCATGCCATTGGAAACCAGAAGCCATTCCTGCTAGGACAAGGTGGCCTACTAGGGGTAGGTGAAAATCTCAGATAATCCGCATTCCCTATGTAGCCATTCTACTAATTCTTTCCTTATTGACCTTCACGGGGAGTAGCAAGGTTGTTCTTGGATAGCGAGGCAGGGTTGCAAACACACACACACTCCATCTCAGAGGTGCAAGGGAAACACGGCACCTTCGTTTCCCTGTAGGTGCTCAAATATTTCACATCCACATCCACACGCCTGCCGAGAAGTTGGGAAGAACACTGTAAATAGAGTGCGAGTCAACAGTTGAAACTATTTCCTTAGGCACTAGGTAAACGTTCAATTTATCCAATAGTTTCTCTTCACTGTCCCAGCTCCTCACAAGGATCTGGGGAAGGGGGCCATATATCACTCATGGATTAGGGACTGATGAGCCAAGATGGCCGAAAGACTTAGGGTCTGGGCGATTCCGCTAAGGCAGGGCTCTGAGGCACATCTTGCCCTCCTTGATGGATTCCACTTCTGTTCCAACCAATTCCATGGCCCCCAAGGCGGGGCTCTTAGTCCCACTCAGTCCCTGGACCAGGTGCTCCACACGGGGGGCCTCAGCCACGTCTCTCTACCATGGCCTCCTCGTCTGACAAGCTCCCCAGTCAGCACCAAGGGCACCCAGAAACTTCTGATTCCTCCCCGTTTCTCTAAAGGCACAGAAGACTCCTAGAGCATACCACAGCCCCTGTGTTTGTCCAACTTTGTGGATTCTGATGAAGATGCCTCAGAGCAAGATGGCAGCAGGGTGCAGATTTGGATTTTGAAGCTCAATTTCCACGGCTTTCTTTAAGGAACTAAAAGGGAAGGTGGTGGTGGAATGCAGTATTATGAATACAAAATGGGGTACAAAGATTAATATAATTTAAGTGAAAAAAGATTTAAAATGGATCATAAAACTTAAAAAGATGAATATTAGCACAAACGATAAAAACCAAGAAAAATATCCTAATATTTTTGTTACCTTGCTGCCTGACACACATCTATAAGATTTTCCACCATAATTTTGGCTGTGTGTTTTCTTATTGCCTCCTCATATGGCAATAATTTTTATCATTTTCCATAGAGAGAATAAAAATAATACTCAGTTTTGATTGACTAAAATTTGTTTGTAGGATTAATAATTTAAAAAGTGAAATTCATCTTTGAAACATCTTATTGAGAATGTCATATAAATTTGTAGGATTATTGTTCAATTTCTTTTATGTATGAATCCTAACATTCCAGTGTATTTCACATTCTCTTTCTAAATGACTAATCTTAAATAGTCTTTAATTGATAGCACTGGTTAACCAGTTTGTTGTTGATTTTCATGGAGTAGTGGCATATTTGAGCTTTTTCATTATCAATGTTAGTATTTTATATTACATTAACAAGAACTGTAATTCTTTTCCATGTGTTTATGTAATTAATGTCTTTTCATTAATTGAATTACCAAAAAATCCAAGAGTCTATTCATTATTTTAACGTCAAAGTCCTTTCTTCACTTTATACGACTTGGGGAAAAAATGTATTACAATTTGCTTCTTGGTGGTGGAATAATTTCTATTGAATTCACAAAAATACATGAATCATTCATTGTGTAGCTCATTTATAATTATATATGTTGCATTATTAAGCAAATTCCTGGAAGAATAGAATTTCATTTTTTT
>NC_048219.1:182832668-182851971 GCF_002007445.2 Ailuropoda melanoleuca
GGGAGATATTTCAGTTACCAGTCTTGCTCCTGTGAAGACGACCATCCAATTCGGTAAGTGAACCCAGAATCCACTTCACACCGATTTCAGCACCGCTGTCAGTAGTCATTAAAATTCCACCTCTTTTCTTTCTCTGGAAGGCGACATAATTGCGATGGAAAGATTATTCCAAATATTTGTCACGTGTACCACCCCCCGCCCCCCAGCATTGCTTAAAAACATACTTGCACGCACGCGTACAAACACCTACACACACAGGCACCTCCCCGGGGCAGCTTGAGAGCTTTAAGAAGATTTTGGGTTGTCTTGGAATCCCAGAAGGCCTAGAAAATCAGCAGCTATGCTGGAAGATCTTCATGAAGGAGGGTGGTGTCTAGAAAAACTATAGACTCCGGAGTAAGAAAGAAATCTAGGTTAGTACCCTGCTCTACCCTGAACATTGTTTCCCCATAAGCAAACTGATGATATCTGTAAACTCCAGTCTGAAAGAGCCCCGCTGATAGCTCATTCACAAGTCTGCCTGTGGGGATGGAATAATCCCATATGTAAACCGCTTAACCGCGCCTGCCCCCAAGCAGCTGCTTCAAAATGCTGTGTCCCGCTACTTTCCTCTTCCTGACAAGTTTTTGTTCTGCTGAACCTCTAGGGAGGTAGGTAAACGTGGAAATGCTCCTGAGAGTTCTGAGATCTCTGGAATATTTTCCCCCCTCTGGACAGCCAGGATGGTTGACAGGTCTGGAATTTTGTGGTAAGATTTTTTTTTTTTATCTCGCGAGGATCATTCTTAGGTTTTATGGATTAATATCATCCCAGAATGGGTCCACCTGACATATCCCCTAGCCTGTCTCCAATCCTCAGCCCATGTTTTCTGGAAATCTGTAGCTCTTTACTAGGTTCTAGCCATATTCCCTTACTTACTCATCCATTCATGCAACAGATATCATTGGGGATATTATGGTGACTGAGACAGGCTTGGTTTCAGCTTCATGGGAGATGATGTCCTTGAGGAGAGGACAGACAGAAAAGAATTAAGCAGGCATATAAGCAGTTTAATTATTTCTTGTGACATTGTGGCAAGTATTATGATAGGGGCTGCCATGGAGAATGGGGTGAAGTGTTGGGGGAGTGGTCGCCATCTTAGAAAGGAGGGTCAAGGAGATGGGGGCCAGTTAGGCTGAAGTGGGGAAGGAGCAACAGCTGTTCCTCCTACTGGCGCAGCTGTTCAATGCAACCTTTGAAAAGGAAGCTGTTAGGGATAAGGTGCATTGTTTGATTCTCTTTTCTAGATTCTACTCCAGTTTTACAATTTTGAACGTGTTCCTGGGGACTTTATTGCATATATATATATATATAATCTTGTCTTTCTGTGCCTTTCTTTTATTCACGTCTTTATTCATTCATTTAATTCATCCATTCATTTTAAACTGTCTCTATGTTGAGAGCTCTATTTAATAAGCTAGGTTCTCTTTACTGGAAAAATTAGAGATGAGAGCTGTCTGGCCTCCTACTGTCTTGCAAGCAAGCTCTACTTTTTGATCTATGCAGGCTTTGGTTAACTTTGTCGGTCTTACTTGTGCTCCCGTGGACAGAAAGCACAAGCCAAATGAATGGTTGCTCAGGTTCCTGGCCTCTCCCTGGGAAGCCCATGGCTCACTTACCTCCTGCAGGTGCTGGAAATCCAGTCAGGAGGTGACCCGTGTCCTCCTCACACCCGTCCACGAAGGGAACAGGACTTTGGTCATGCTCTGCGGGGCACACAATACTTGCACAGACAGGTACTTCCCTCGAGATGGGCCCCACATTCTGCCAGATCTGTCTGGGGCAAAGAGCTGTGTGCCCGCTGAGCCGCCCGTGGTCAGCAGGAGTCATCAGCCAGCCTTTCCTCCTACAGGGCAGCCCTGAGCTTTCCTCCAGCCGATGCTCTGGAAGGCACCACACTCCTTTTGGCACATGTCCACCCTTCTCCTCCTATTTCTCTCTCCTTCCCTCCTGCCCCACACAGACGCTGAGCTGACCAAGGAACATTGCCAGGCTTCTGTACCAGGGAATCAATCAAAAGATCCCTCCCTGCACAGAAGCCCTCTCTCCTGGCCTCCCCAAGGCTGCCGCCTCTGTTTCCTGCGTGCCAAGCCTGAGCCTGTGGGGAAGGCTTTCTGCACCTCCCATCGGTCTGGACTCCGGCCTGCGTCTGAGCGCTCGGGGCCCCCACGGCAGCTGCTTCTCGGAGGCCTGACGCTCTGCCAGGTCAGCCCTGGCCCGGCTGACTTTCCTCAGCACTCATCTGCTGAACCCAGACTTCCCCTGTTGGCTCTGTCTCCCTGTTTGAACGGGCTCCCAGTCCGAAAGGGCTCCCTGAAGCCTTAGCTTCCAGCGGCTCACCCCTTGCAGCCTTCCCGCTAAAGGATGTTGGGTCAGCTCAGGGGTCCTCCGTTCACAAAGAGAAATTCAGTTCAATGAAGCCTTGAAACACCCTCAAACAGCCTTCCTTGCAGTTTGTACCTGCCGGCCTTGTCACTGTCTCTCAGTTTTGATTTTTCGGACTATTTTTCCTCCTTTCCGTGAGAATGTGCTGGCCTCAAAGGTCCAGGGGATGGAGGCTTGTATTTCATTTGGATTTCATGGATTTCATTAAAGCTTTTCTTTTCTTTTCTTTTCTTTTTTCTTTTCTTTTCTTTTCTTTTCTTTTCTTTCTTTTCTTTTCTCTTTTCTCTTTTTTTCTCTTTTCTCTTTTTTGTTCTCTCCTTCCTTCCTTCTTTCCTTTCTTCCTTCCTTCCTGTCTATCCTCCTCCNTAGAAAAATAAGAAACCCTCTCTCACAGTCTCTCTACACAAATACGCTTCTTTCAATTTTCTGGTTCCAACTTACAAGCAGCTATACTGATAATAAGGCTGCTTCTTCCAGCAAATCTCCACTAACCCTCTCATGAAGACTAATTGGGAAATACAGAAAACCACAAAAAGGTAAATTTAAACATCATCCATGTCTAAGAAGCAGGAGACAACTGCCATTCACAGGTCAGGCCGCACACTTACAGCCGTCTTCTCTGTATCACATACGCACATACACAGAGATGATCTTTCTATACACATAAAAATGGCATGACTTTACATGTCTTATAGTCTTTTCAGATTTACTATTTTATAAATCTTAAAGACAGTATTATTCTTTGACCTAGAGATTTCACCTCTAGAATGGACAAGCACATTGGAATGCATGCACTAAAGTGTTCATTATGACCATCACCTTATTAGCCCTAATTACAAGTGACTTAAATCCCCAGCAATGTGGGATTGGTTAAATAAATTGTGGGATAACCGTGCAATGTAATGCTATAAGAATATTAAAAATGGTGACATAAATACATATGTATTAATATACAAACATGGGCATGGAATACTGAGAAAAATAGGACTACAAATGAGTAGGTAAGGTATGATAAATTTGTCCTCATATATATTATCTTTTGAGAGAATATCCAAAATATTCATAATGTTTATCTCTGGGTAAGTGTTCTTTTTTTTTTTTTTTGTAAAGATATTATTTATTTATGTGAGAGAGAGGAAGAGGGAGCACAAGCAGGGGGAGGGGCAGAGGGAGAAGCAGACTCCCTGCTGTGTAGGGACCCTGATGCGGGGCTGATCCCAGGACCTTGGGATCATGACCTGAGCCAAAGGCAGACACTTAACTGACTGAACCACCCAGGCGCCCCTGGGTAAGTGTTCTGTAAGTAATAGATATTTTTAGTTTACCTGATTATATTGGCAGTTTTACAATTGACATTTATGCTCATGGAAAAAATTAATAGGAAAAAATATATTGGGGATAATTTTTTCATATCATTGTCTTCCTCAAAAATGACACTTAATGACTCAGTACCCCAATGTCGTCAACTACATCCCCATCTCAATGCCCTTTCTTTATGGGGGGATGAAAGAAGGGAGGGTGGCTTAGAGATAAGAAACACCTGCCCAATTAGGGACAAGTCTGGATTAGAATCCAAGTCCTCTGTTTCCAAAGTTCTAGATCCAATGCTGCTTTCCAGTTGTTATGAGTGTAGGAAGCTCTGTCATAGATTATAAGACTACAATCTGTATGTGTGTTGGGGGTGGTAACACAGATGCAGACAATTTCACGTTACTACTTTTAAAGGGGTAGTTTGAGATTGGCTTGTAAAATGGTCAGTTGTACTGTGAACTGGAAAGCACTTTCTACTCGAACCTCATCATCTCAATTGTTCTCTGTACCAATTGTTCTTAAGCTGTGCTTCCCAGCCCTGCCGTATCAGCATCACACCTGAACTTGTAAGAAATGCAACTTCTCGGGCCTCACCCTGGACCCATGGAATCAGAAAGCCTGGGGTGGGGCCCAGTGAACTGTGTTTCAGCAAGTCCTCCAGGTGGTTCTCATGCTCACTCATGTCTGAGAACTGATGTCTGGTCAGTGTAAATCACCAGCAATGTCAGGAAAGACCCCAAGACAAAAAATAACCAACAGGGAAATTAGAATAGTCTTTATTTCTCATTACTCCCCTTCCTCAATAATCCTAAATGATTGTTAAGAATGTGGATTCCAGAGTCAGATTGCCTGGGCTTCAATCGCAATTGCATCATATATTATTAGCTGTATGGTCTTCAGCAAGTTTCTTAGTACCTTGGTGTCTATTTCCTCATCCACAAAATGGAGTGAAAACCATGGTATCAGATACGATAGTGCCCCTGGCACTATTACACATACAGATCCGAGAATGTGGCCACGGTAAGCATATAGAGGTGTGTTTAGCCACCATTGTCATCACCCTCCAACCTCAATGCTACGTTTTGGACCTCCTCCATCAGAAGCCACCATCCACTCTGAGCGTCCCCATCACCACTTACAGGTCCTGTCTAGCTACCTAGATTTTTGAGATTGGTAATAACTTTCTTATATTCCACTCTGTACTAATGATTACTAGCTGTGAATTGAATTGTGAAAACATATGTCCAAGCTCTAATCCCCAGTACCTAGCACTCTGACCCTACTGAAGGTATTTCCTCTGTGGATATAATCAAGTGTAGAAGACGTCATGCTGGATTTGAGTGGTCTCACCCAATGGCTAGCGTCCTTCTAGAGTGAGGAAGATGGACACAGACACACACAGGAAGCAGGAGGCATGAAGCTGAGGGTGAAGTTATGCTGCCCTAAGCCAAGTACAGTCAAAGTCACCAGTAACCAGCAGAAGCTAGGAACGGGGTAAGGAAGATCCCTCCTAGAGCCCTCAGAGGGGGCACAACCACACCAATACCTTAACTCTGGACTTCTGACATCCAGAACTATGAGGCACTAAATTTCTGTTGTTGTAAGCTGCCCAGTTTGTGGCAATTTGTTTCAGCAACCTTAGGAAACTGATACATGAATGATTTGATATGTGGGTCCTACAGCTCAGATACACTAATATCCTACTTATCTGGAAGAAATGTGTTCAGCATTTGCAGTAATATAGAGAATAGTCATATCCCTGGACTTGAAATCAAAACCCCTGAGTCTAAATCATAGTAATTCCTAGCCATGTACATTTTTACAGGTTCCTAATCTCTCTGAACTTAGCCTTTAACACGTAAGGTTGCCAGATAAAATACAGGACATGCAGTTGTATACGAATTTGAGATACACAACAAATCATTTTCAGTGTAAATTTGCCCCATTCAACTATGTCCCAGGGGACATACTTATACTAAAAAATATTTATTTATTTATGTGAAATTCAATATTAACCGGAGGTTCTATAGTTTTATTTGGCAAATCTGAAAATCCTACTTACATGAAAATGTTGTTAATAATATCTAATTTGTGCTCATATTGCACAAATTAAAGGGGAAATTGTATGTGGAAATGCCTGCTGCTTTTTCAGTGCTCAAAAAAAAGTAAATAATGATAAATCAGCAGAAATGATCTTTGAAAGGTCTCAAGCAGAGAACATGAGCTATTTCACAGAGGGGCTCTCAGACCATCCCTCGGATACGACTTATCTCCAAATTTCATAAGTATGATTTATCTGGTTTCATTAGAATAGGAAAGTTAAAGAGGTTTTTGGTTTTTGTTTGCCCATTTTTCTTTTTAGTGGAGGCTCAGGTGGCCCATGACCGTTCATAAAATGGCTTCAGAAGTAGGGGGTAGAGGGGAAATAAAAAATAAACTAGGGTGGGAAAGAAAAACAACCAGGAGGTAGTAAGAGCCAGTTGGTTCCTTCTTAGCTTGATTTAGGGGAAAGGGTTACAACCTCTGAATGGTACAGACGGATCCCTTCCTTTAACACTTGATGGGGGGAGAGAGTAAAATCACAAGTAGCAGCTAATACATATATATAATACGAATATATATATGTATTATGTATATAATTTGTATATATATTCATATTACATATATAATTATATATTTATGTCTGCTTTTTATAATTAATTGTTCTTTACACTGCCAAATATATACAGTGTGTAATAATTATGGAATAGGTAAGGGTGTGTATACATATACACATGCATACAGTTGGCAGTAAAATATGTAAAGAATAGTTATACAAAGCAGACACAAATATTTGGAATGCCATAGTTCGGGATTAGCTAGTACAGGGGGAAAAGTAACTTTATACGAGCAAGAACTCCCAACCATATTATGGTTTCATCAATCATAGTACAGTGATTAATGACAATAATTATAGTTCTATGTCATTGGATAAAGGTTTACTTGTGTTTGTTATGCTGTCATTGTGACAGTAGGGCTGTGTGTAGCATTTCAGAACTATTTCTCTCCTACACAAATGGCTAAATAGACTTAGACACTACAAGAATGATCTTCACTCATCTGGACATTTAATTCCTCAGAAGATAAAATATTGGCGTATTTTTTAAGGGGCTGTCTGGAGATACAAGGCCTTGATCCAAACATTTAATGTAATGGTGGGAATTTCTAGTATTTCAGACCCTTCAGGAGACCCTCAACTGGCAACTACAGAATCGTTACTTATTTTTCCTCCACAGGTAACTGGTCTGCAAAAAATATATTTTTTTTAATTACAAATATCAAGTCAAAACAAGTATATTGAGTACTTTATTGATGGATATTTAATATAGAAAAGTAAAAACAATATAAGGCAAAGAAGAAAAGTCTCTTGATTCAAAGTCTAATGGAGTCACATTGTTCCCATCTCAAAATGCCAGAATTCAGTTCTAAATACGAATCTAATATTTCAGACCCCTTCAATAGTTATTAGCTATTGAATAAAAATGAAATAGAAAATATAGTGTCTCAACTCAAGAGCTTAGTAGAACAGAAAATACACATTCATGAGGCCATGGGGAATCATAGAATATTAACCCCATAATAATGGAATTTTGCTTCTTAAGCTTGCAATTTCCAAACTTACTTGAGAGCAAAAATTTTTTTTTTAATTTCAAGAAATCTCCACTAATATTTAGAAGATTACCCCTAGAGGAATATTGGAATATAAGACATCCACCACAATTGCTAACCTCTGCCTAAGTTTTCAACCTTATCTCAGAAGATACCCAAGCATTTTGAACTTGAACTTGTTGGAATAGCCACCTTTAAGTTTTTGGAAGCAGGAGTTCTTCAAAGTGGGCTGTTTATAACCCAAGGTGTACTCTGAAATTTATTGGAAATTGAAAAACAATCAGATTTTCTGTTTCCATTTAATCTAATAATTAAAATACATTAATTTTACAAATATCTAACATCCAGATTAATACTAGTACATATATGTGTATATAAAAGTTTAAATGGTGTGCATATAATGAGGGCCTATGTTCAAAGTATTTTTTTTCTTGAAAAGTCTATGCAATTGAAAGGAAAGGGACCACCACTCTAAAGACTCCACGGTACTTTTTTCATGTTATTTCCATTTGTTTGTTTGTTTGTTTGTTTATGTGTAAGTCTATTCCCCAAGACCACACACCCCTTAAAAGATCTTTGTATCCCCCTGAGCAATTGGAGTATTAGGGATTCGATAAGGGTTTGTTTAACAAATGAACAAGTGAGTAAATGAATTCCAAACTCGGATGGTTAGTCTGATCACAGACACCGTGGAAACCTGAAAGAGCAAATTCACCTTTCTGCCAACTTAGATTGCTTCTGTCAAATTCATGCTCTTACCCAGTCAAATAGTCTTTACCTTGCATCTGTCCGGTTTGTTGTTCAGAGAGGATAACTAGACAATTTTCCCTTTATATCAATTTCTGTCTGGTCTTCAAAGTTCAGATAGATGAGAATGCAGAAGATAATCACAACTAGAAATTATAAACTATGGGAACATATAAAATTATAATTATTTATTGAAGAAAAGATAATTAACTGACAGATGCCTTGCCCTAATTATAACACTCTGTCAATTACTTGGCCCCATTTATCAAGATCTCCAACTTCTCCTGATCACTTTACTGCTCAAATTAGTAGGTGTAGGGGTATTTTTCCACTCCCTTCATTAGACTAATGGGCTTCTCTTCTTTGGAAATTCAAAAATGATGGTTGAATTTTGTTCCACTGCATAACACCTCTCCAGGCACTTTCCCATTTAAAAGAAAGGCTTGAGACATCTCTTGAGATTATCCACATTTGCATACCTCCAGAGTGTTCGATATATGGCTTAATTATGTTGAGTTTTAAAAATACTAAATAAATATATCCAAGTTTTCAAAATAAAGACTGCAGAGAAAGAAGAGATTTGTGTTACAGTAAAGACTCAGTATGGACAAGACCTACTGAATAGCAAAATAGGAAAAGTGCCCCCCATGTTGGCTTTTAGGTCTTGCAGGATGGGATAAATGAATCCATGACTGTTTATCTTTAAATTTGCCTTTAAGAAAAAGTAAATGATTTTTCAAGGCCCTTTCAAACTTCGGGGATGGGAACACTGGCTTTGTGTGAAGCCTACCAAGGACACAGAAGAGCCATGGTGGTGATTTATATATTTGTTTGCATTTTATTTTGTGCCACAGCCTGAAGAGAGGAGAGCTAGTTCTGTCTTGAATTATGACCTCGAGAAGGCATTGAGTTGTGGGTTGGTGAAATCACACCTAGAATACCACAGTCAAGTTGGGGCATCACAGCCCCAGAAGGAAAGCAGTAGATGAATTGGAGGGAGTTCAGAGACAAGCAAGGAGAATGATAAAGGTATTGGAAGACATGACTTATGTGGCGAGATTGATGCCCCAGACTATCTATCCATAAGTACAGCTTGCCAGAGGGATGACTAAGGTGATGACATGATAATACACGAAAAACATAAACAACCAAGGAGCAGGAAGATGGCTGGGGCAGGAGCTGCCCATAACTTAACATGGATGAATAATTAATACATTCAAGGGTGAGAAAGGAAAGTTTAGTCTCAATATCAGGAAACTCTGCTCACAAAGGGCTTAATGAAACTGATTTTTTTTAATCAAAATTACTTGATTGTTCTTAGATTATGTGATATGCCAGGAAAGGAAGGGTAACAAAACAAAACAAAACAAAACAAAACAGAGCCTTGGGGAGTGGCAAGTAACCCTCAATTAGTTTGCCTTCCTGGGACAGAGGGAGGGAATCTGTCCCATAAAACAGGGCCAACCAGGATTACTTCTTGTAACTATAATGCTATTGCCAAATCTTCCATGAACTACTCGAGGCAGGGTACATAAAAACATTTGACATTTTTATAGAACCCTTTCTTACAGGTATATAAAATAGTTGACATAAACATTTGAGGAAATGTAAGGAACTCAAGTATCATAACACATCATTCTTTTTAGTATTGCTCTTTCCATAAAAATTGTTGGAATCTCTTGTTCTCAGTTTCTTCTACAGAATGAATGCCTGGAATGAAACAATCTACAAGCTTCATTCTATTAGAAAAGTTTACAGGTTAACGTTTCTAAGTCGCTCATCTTTTTAAAATAAGTACTAATGTATAAAAACATACTTTAACCAAATATTTCTTACTCTTTTTCTCTCTTCCAGATTCCCTTATAAACTAGTGGTCATGGGGTGCCTGGGTGGCTCAGTCTGTTAAGCGCCTCACTCTTGGTTTTGGCTCAGGTCATGATCTCAGGGTCCTGGTATCAAACCCTGGGTCAGGCTCTGAGCTCAGCATGGAGTCTGCTTGAAGATTCTCTCCCTCTGCCCCTCCCCCTGCTCTCTCGCGCTCTCTCTCTCGTTCTTTAAAATAAATAAACAGAAGCTTTAAAAACAATTAGTGGTCAGCAAAATGTTTTTTTGTAAAGGACTATTTTAGGCTATGTGAGCTGTATGGTTTCTGTCATGACTAGTCAACTCTGTGGTGGTAGACGACATCAGCCACAGATATACATAAATGAGTGGGCATGGCTGTGTTCCACACGTTCCGTACGATTTTATTTAGGGACACAAATTCGAACTTCATATCATTTTTATGGTTCTATAAAATATTGCTCTTCTTTTGATTTCTTCCAACCATTTGAAAATGTTCTTTACTTTCTTTCTTTTCTTTTTTTTTTTTTTTTTCAGTTCAAGATCGGTACAGAGAGAGGCAGTGGGCTGGATTTTCTAACTTCATCAAATGTATGAGTAGCGTTTTCCATTCTATTTTCTATCACATTATTATACAACTAAGCAATTTTTTAAAAGATTTAATTAATTTATTTGAGAGAGAGAGAGCACAAGCAGGGGGCGCAGCAGAAGGAGAGGGAGAAAGCAAACTCCCCACGGAGCAGGGAGCCCAATGTGGGGCTCGATCCCAGGACCCTGAGATCATGACCCGAGCCAAAGACAGATGCTTAACCTAACCCACTGAGCCACCCAGGTACCCCTAAGCAATTTTTTTTATTCTAAAGTTGACATAGTAAAATCTCCAAATAAAAGGAAGTTAGGGAGAAAAAGTCCTTCAGCCACAAATGGGCTGATAGATATTTATGAAAAGCAATGATGATGACTCTGTTGGTGACAAGAAAAATATATGATTGTTATATGGGATTACCCTGGGGCCTCTGTAAATTACCAACTACTTACACTTCACAGAAATAATCAGATAGTTTCCCCCCAAAAGAAAGAACAAGGACATAACACATGAAAATATTCTCTACCTACTCCATGCTTTTCTTTTTTCAGGTTTCCCCAAAAGAGAAACAAAATTTCTCCTTCTGTGTGCAGAGAGGTGTAGGAAATACAGCTTTTTTCTGCAGTCACCAACACTCTCTTTTTGAACATTTAAACCACACAGACATCCTCTCTGTGGGTTAGGTAATCAGTTGACAGGACAGTAGGCAATTCCATTTACTTCCAAGTTACCAGGATGTAGAGGAAATGTTACTAAAATATGAATATTCAAGCAAATCACAGCAAAATTACCATTAGGATTAATGAGGTATTCCTATAAAACAGAATATCTGTCAAAATGCGTACTCTAAAAAGAAGTACTCTAAAAATGACCCACAATCTCAAAAACCAGCCAGAGCTCAAATGATCATCTCAACAGAATTATTTCTTGAAAACCGATACATTTGGCTCAGGTGGTATCTCGTAGGTGTGACAGCCGAAGTGTTTATCTTGCTTTATCTAGTAGAGAAAAAGAAAACTTTGGTTTCTGGTGCTATGAATTCACTTGAATAAGAAAGGCATACACACGGATGCATGTATATCTCTGCAACTAAATAGAGACTATTTTCCCTCTCAGTATTATACAGTTTAGTAAAAATAACTTGGGACTTCACAACTGCAAATTTTACTCAGATTTATAGGAGCAGTTTTATGTTTTTCGATGTCTTTTAATAGGTTTACCGCATCAAAGATGGCAACATTTAATAAAGTCAATAAATAATTGCATTGTAATTTTGAATGTGTATGTTGCAAAAAGGTAACAAATTCACCCCCGGTGGGAGAAAATATTTTAGAGCACATGCATAAAAGAAAAAAGAAAAAGAAAAGCACCTACATTTTAACAGTTATTAGGCCAGTTGAATTATTACCAGCTTCTAAATCACATGAAGCAGTAAGAATTTATAATAAAAGAATATTGTCTCTGCAAAATGGATCGCAGATTTTGATCACTGCCACTAGCTTAACTGCATATTCCTACCACTACAGATAGCCTATAATAAAACGAGAAAATATTGTCGATTCTGGAGAAAATGCATATTAATTTTGATAAATTTATATGTGTTATGAAAGAAAATTTGATTAGTTCCCAGATCTCTAGGAAAATAAAAGTAGAAAATACATAAATGTAAAGGCACGCTGAAGTTGAGGAACGGATGGAATCGGCTGACCCAAACTGTGATGTGTTAAAACAGTGACACGAGAAAGTGTTCAAGAAATTGGGCATCTGGAAAGAAGGAAATGCATGAATAGAGAAGATCGAACAATATGAATCTTCATATCTCCTGTTATACTTCCAGGGAATCAGGGCCAGGACTGGTGAAGATTATTGTAAAAAATGAAGCTTACACTCATGTCGCAAATCATGGACTCAGAAACCTGTATTCAAACCTAAGCTCTGCTACTCACCAGCTGTGTGTCCTTGGGCACGTTACTTCACCTCTCTGTGCCTTAGTTTCTTGATCTGTAACCGAGAGTAGTACCTACCTCATAAAGTTACAACGAGGACTTCTTGAGTTAATATTCGTAAGATACTTAGAACAGCGCTTGATAGTAAAGCTGAAGAAGCCTTTGATGGTGAAATAAAAGTGTATCTTTCTTGACCCTTTACAGCATCTTCTCTGTTTGATAGTGACGGCCCCCCATATTCACAGCCGTCCTTAGGCCCACACTGAGTCCCTCCACAGGCTACTCCCACCCCCAGGCTATTCCCTCATTCCATTCACTAACTCCTTCCCTTTCCTCTTGTCAAACCTTGCTGTTCCCACATCAGCTTTCTAAATCTGATAAGCTACTAACAAAGCTAACATTTCGAAGTGTGAACGGTGCTCTGGTTGCAACGCCAAGTTCTTCTCATAAAGCATCTCTTTTAATTAAATTTAAACCTGAGTAAAGGGGTAAGGACCCTTCATTAGCTTAGGGCTAAGGAAAATGATGCTTAGAAAGTTGAGTAAATACCACAGGGTCTGGAAATACAAGGGGCAGACACATGGCTGCACACAGGCTTGCATGTAGGGTCTGAATAAAGACTAAAGGACCAGGGTTAGCACTCCCCATCACCATGTATCGCCCAGCTCCTTCCACCCCTCCAAGTGAGCAAAGGCAGGGGTGGGGGGTGGGNCCTGGTCTGTCCCGCTCCCATCCTCACCCTTGGAATCTCTGCCTTTGGCAGATAAAGAAACACTGATCTATTATGGTTCTTCCTCCTTTCACAGTTAACTGTGTATTTCTTTTCAAATATGTCCCTGATAATGGTTTAGCTTTATGAGATGAAAATAAAACCACTATCATGGAGCGTTCTCCGTGATTTAATCACCCTTCACAAGGAGAAAAAAATTAACGTCCGGCTCTTGAGGTAGGGAAGTAGCTAGCTGCTGAGGGGAAGAGNCTAATCCCCTGGTCTGTCCAGCTCCCATCCTCACCCTTGGAATCTCTGCCTTTGGCAGATAAAGAAACACTGATCTATTACGGTTCTTCCTCCTTTCACAGTTAACTGTGTATTTCTTTTCAAATATGTCCCTGATAATGGTTTAGCTTTATGAGATGAAAATAAAACCACTATCATGGAGCGTTCTCCGTGATTTAATCACCCTTCACAAGGAGAAAAAAATTAACGTCCGGCTCTTGAGGTAGGGAAGTAGCTAGCTGCTGAGGGGAAGAGGGACTAACAGCAGCCAAGATGGATGAGTGAATAAACTCAGGAAGTCAAGTGAGTGACAGTCCACACTCTTCATGTGTGACCATTTTTCCAATCTTCGCATTTTCAGCTTTTGAAGTACCTCGACTCTTCCCAATGTCACTGTGTGCTATAAAATCCTACAGCTCATAAATTCCATTTAAATTTGGAAATGACTTCTCAGGCACGAGCCTTGAGACAGGCAAAGTCAAAAAACAAAATCAAGGAAATGCATAGGACTCTCGTCTTCCCTGACCAAGGTGCTGCCCTGTAGGGGCCACTCAGTACCCGCCGCCATATACAAATGTGCCCTGCTGACCCACTTTTATTTTTCTGCATTACTAATCATTCATTTGCCTATAATTCATCATAGTGTGTTTAATTTTAAAATTAATTCCCCAGCTAATTTTAAGATTTATGACCAAGTCTTTGTCTCAAAAATTCACTACGTTATGAAAAAAAACTCAATTGAAAAATAATTAATCTGGGGTTTGAAACTGTCTTCCCATTGAGTTTGGATGAGTGCAATATCAGTCCAATAAACTGGGTCTAATTTTCAAATAAATTAGGAAGAAAAAAAAAAGAAAAGATAGGCAATCATATTACATTTCCAGCAGGTCAAATTCTCAAGAGGCCAAACATGTCCTTAATTCTGGAAGAAAAATCGCCCGTACCAAGAAGGAACCTGAAGAGAGGAATGACCATGATTTAAGTGCCTCCAGCGAATCATTATGTGCGTCTCTGGGGAAGGTAGAGTCAACTACATTTTATGAGGAGATGAGGAAATCGAGGCACAGAGCCATTTTACAAGCTGCCCAAGGACACACCTGGAGGGGCCCGCGATCTCCTCCCTCACCCTCCCCTCCTCTCGTTCCACCGCACCCTCACAGGTCCATTTTGGGGAAGCCAAGACCAGGCTAAGCTCCTCTGACTTAGGGAATTTTTGCACTGTTCCCTCTTCCTGCCAGTCTTCTCTTGGCTTCTTCTCATACATCGGTCTCAGCTTCAATCCCTTAAGGCCCTCTATGAGGACTCCATCTGAAAATAGATCCCCCTTCTATTTGTTCTCAGCATGCTGTTTGTTTGGCTCACAGCAGTTGACTTTAAAAAAAAAAATATGGATTTGCTTAAATGTTTTCTGCCTTCCTCCTTCATCCACTCACTAGAATGAAAACTTCAAAAGGGCAGGACACTTGCTTCCTTTCAAAAAACCCCATTGTTCAGCCAGCATCTGGCATGATACCCAATACATGAAAGGCTCCCGGTAAGCATTTTTTTAATGGATGAAGGGAGAGAATAAAGAGAAGGGGGAAAGGTCAGAGTGGTGGTTGGGAAGGAGAGACTCAGCCCAAGTTCTGTGTGACTGTGGGGTGTTGGATTTGTACGGCTCTGCATCCTGGGTGGGGAGAGCAGCTGGGATCATTTGTAGCAGTGAGAGAGGACGAGTGAGAGATGTGTGATTTCACGAAGGGTACAAACCATCAGCGAGAACCAAAGGGCAAGGTGTAGGGATTTGTTGTCATCCAAGGCATAGCCGGAAGCACTGGTCTCGGCACAGCAGAGCCTGTCCTGGAACCAGGATGACAGAAGCAGCTGCATTGGCCATAGGGGCCCTCTCTACCCAACGGCCTATGTGCTTTGCTGGGGAGGTGTTCAAGCTCCACCTTTGCACTATTTCTTTCCCTTGAATGGTTTTCTTTCCTTTTTTTTCTTTCATTCTTTCTTCTTTTTATTGCTGAGTTTTTCAGTTTTTTTTTTCATTATGTTCAGTTAGGCAACATAGAGTACATCATAAATTTTTGTGACAGCGTTCAAGGATTTGTTAGTTGTGTATAACACCCAGTGTTCATCCCAACATGTGCCCTCTAAGGAGGGCATCATCACCTGGTCTTTTTTTTTTTTAAAGATTTTATTTATTTATTTGACAGAGATAGNCGGGCTCTTCAATTTATGAAGAGGTATATATTATGTAAGAGTAGAGAATGTATCCTACTGTGTTTTATTTTTGTCTCACATTTGTTTCATCATTAAGTATTCTGATAAATGTAATGATAGAAATGGTTAAACCTAATTTCATAAACAACTAATAAAATAAACCATCTTATTAATCATTAATGTACCATACCCATGTTTTAACAGTATAAATAAAAATGGGTTTTATTTTTTTCTTCCAAACACACAACTGGATAAAAAGTAAAAATTTAATTCGACTGGGATTTGGGGGGTGATGCCATTGAAATAAACATCTGGATTTTCTTTTAACTAAATGCATTAGTTGCTTTTAAACCACATATAATGAATAGATCTAAACAATTTTTAAGAATATAGGAAACAGGAGTGTTTATATAAAGATGATTAGAAAGAAATGAGACCCATTTTTCTTATGTGTTCTATAAGCTTACTCTGAAAGCAATTTAAAAATAAAGATTTTTTTAAAAAAATATCGTTAGCATCCATGGAACATATGTATGTCAGGGTTCAAATTTCAGCCTCCAGCCAAAAATTGCACCATGATCTCAGGAAACTAACTTGAACTCATTAAGCTTCAATTTTCTTATCTATAAGATAATAACAGCATCTCCCACATAGGTTTGGGAAGACTTAAAAAGACAAGAGATGTAGAGAGTTTGGGCATGTTTCTGCCGTATCCTAAGTGCATGGTACCTTCTCGGTGCTATCATGGTTACTGCCTTTATCATTATCGCGGCCTAGCATTCTACTGTGCTTGTTAAAAATTAAGCATTTTTACTCGATATCACACAACTTCTGATCTTATCTTTTTAACAGTAGGAGGGTAGTTTGTGATGGGCTTTCAACAGGTGAACAGACTCCTTGGACAGCCACACGGCAATCTTTAATGCTACTCCTATATGCAGATAGCAGTACTTAGGGAAGGGAAACTATATGGGCAACGGGAGGAACACAATGATGAGCTGTGTTAGTAATTTTATATCAAATTAGAAAAAGTTGCCACATTGTAAATATCCATAGTAGTGAAGAGATGCGTCTGCAGACACCGCAAATATTTTTATGCTCAGCAACTTGGCCTTTCTTTTTCCATCTGCAAAGGAGGAAAGACTGAAAGAATGAATAAATGGTACAACGGGTTTGCTCCTGATGGGGACACATTAAGCTCTCAAGAAGAGCCTGCAAGAGGCCTTTGAATCCTTACTCAGTTGTGCTGGTTTATAAATCCTTAGGGATTAGCTGCTCATTGACAACTAAGCCTGGGAAATGTCTCGCATGTGGTACCAGCTCTTGTTAATAAATGTTAAAATACTTATCTATAAAATTCGGTGCTGATTAGCTACAAATCCCGAGCAAACTAAAATCCAATTCTAAGAACAGCTTTCAAGTTTGGGAGGTTGTCGGTCTGTTTCACGAAAGCACGAGGAGAAGCATTAATTGTAAAGCACGTTTAAATACAAAGACTCCGCAGAGCATTCAATACTTCCTTATGTGCATTTTCAGTAGGAAAAAAAAATAGGTCTTTCATGAGAAACAATCTCCAAGTACTCCATTCCACTCAGAATTCATAATTGTGCTTAATCTGCAGCTCCCCTTGGCTGGCTTACAGGTCCTGTTGGCAGGTAGTGAATGCAAAATCATTTTAATGGGGGGTCCTCTGGGAATGGAGCAAAAGTTTTGAGCATTTACCATTTCACAGTGGAGTCTGGCCAGCTGTTGGACACCCCGAGCCCAGGCCCGCAGATCCCCCAAAGCAGCCATCTGCATGGTCAGCTTCAGATCAGCAACCTAGAAAAGAAGAGACTGCCTCTGAGTAAAGGATGACTCCAGGCTGAGAGCAGGAAGAAGCTATGGGATGGGACCACCAGCGGCAAAACCAGACGGGAAAGCTCTCCTGTGATAGGGCGATGCCCAGTATGGGGCGCCCCTGTCTGCTCGCCTATTGGCCAAGGGCTGCCCCAAGGGTAGTGTGCCCAGGAGAGCGAGGCCTTGGGAGATAGGAGATGCTTGTCTCCATCAAAGGGCCCATTCAAAGCCGCACTGTCTCCACCACCAGCCCAGGAGCTGCCAAACCGGCTCCGATTCCTATCCTGTCCGAATACCTTAAAGGTATGATTATTTACAGACAAACCAGACAGTATGGGAGCAAAAACGAAAGCATGTCTAATTGTGTGTGTGTGTTCGATATTGACATTTCATTGTGTGTATTTTGTTTGTATAAATGTGTATTTTATTTCATATTTAAAATAAATTTGATGGGGACTCTAATGTTACTAATTCCAAAGAAAATGTTTTGTTTTTATCACAATCGTTCCCTCATTGATTCATCTGCTCCTTCACGTAAACAAATATTCTTGAGTGTTTAAGATATTCAATTAAAAATCACCTGTTTTTCTTCTTCTTCTCCTTCTTCTTCTTTTTAAATAAAGCTGTTGTCCAAGAGAAATTTCTTTAGCTTTGTTTTGAAAAACAGCAACAACAACAACAAAAACAACAAAAAACCCCACACTCATTCTCAAGCTGCCAGCGTTTTACAAAGGCACTCCACATTATAGTTTTCTCTTTCTTTTGGGAAAAAGATTTTTAGGAAAAATATATTATTTTTCACTCTTGATTTCTATAGTCCCTTAATCCTATATATAATATATATTTCCTATATATAATCATATATATATATCTATATATGTATATACACATACATTTATTCATTAATAAAATTATTTATTAAACACCTATGATATGCTGGACTCTGGACTAAATACTCGGTATGGAAAGAGAAATAGAACACAGCCAGACCTCCTGAGACCCCCAGGTAAATGGGAAACATGCATGTAAAAAAGAAAAACAGTGCTGGAAGTTATTAAAGTTTCCAATACTCATGTGCATTAGCCATGACAATAACCCAAAAGAAAAATGACCATGGAAGGTCCTAGAATAAGAGTCTATAGAATAGATCCCATTGTTATGCTTTAATTTTAATCAAAATTAATGTGTTTCTGAATTTTTATTTACCATCTCTATTTTATTTTGGGCAAGCCCCATAATTAAGTCATGATTAGTAAGGCTCACAGAGTATGGCCAGTAACCCCACTCCAGCTGGGGGCCACAGAGCTCTAGATTGTTCATGGGGAATGCTAGAGAGCACAACTCCAATATGTGTGTTTCTACATGGAAAACCTGAGGACCTCACAGCAAGAGGGAAGATGTCTAAGATCATTTGCTAGGATCCTTAGACACCTTTAGATTCTAGAGAGACCCAAGCAGTTCACTATTCAATTAAAATGAGAAGAAAACCCCAGATCATGATAGCTGGTTTTAAATCACCCCGGGAAATTTATAAAAAAACAAGTTGAAAGGAGAGCACAAGTGAACATTTTTTCATTACAGGGAACATTTATTAAATATTCTTAGGATCTAGAATTTTTTTTTGTAATAATAACTGGCTAGAGGATATACTCCCCACTACACACACACACACACACATTGCTGAACAACACCAGTCAATGGTAGGAAAATCGACTTGAGTACCTTCTTTTTTTTTTTTTTTAAGATTTTATTTATTTT